>NC_057853.1:65357965-65660995 GCF_015237465.2 Chelonia mydas | reverse complement strand
ACACACAGACTTACGTGCTATCAGTTCAGCTTGTAACATACAGAGCAGCAATAAATAGCTTATACGCAGATTCTTATCCCTGGTTCAACGTCTTGGGTAGGCCACAGCAACTCTTAACCTAATTGTTATGCTAACTTTTAGCACACAAGAAGCCCATGTTGCCAGATCTCTCTCTCTAAATTACCTCACTATAATTAAAACCACATAGCTACTACATTGACAAGCGACTTATTAACCCCCATCCCAAAATGTACTCCCCACATTATTGTCTCGCTGTTTTTTGTATTCCTGTCTTTCCGTAACCCTCTGTTGTCTCTTTTCTTATACTTAGATTGCAAGTTGTCTGGGGCAACGACTGTCTTTCTGTTCTGTGTTTGAAGAGCACCTGGCCTGTTCCATGACTGGGGCTTCCCTAGGTGCTATGGTAATACAACTTTTATATGTGTGTCACTCAAGCACATTCAATGCAACATTTCTCTCAAGGCCATTCAAACAGAGATGTGGAAATTTTATGTTTGCACCCATTCTACTACAGAGCTATGCAAGATCAAAGACTTTAAGACTCAATTTTGGACCCCTCTTAGGTAAACATTTTCATTTCCTACCATAAAATTGTCCCTTACATATTCAGATTGTCACATGTTTCATAAAAAGATACGATCAATGCAGTTACATTTCCCCCAAGAACTTTCTCTGGTGGCTCCTTCAAAAGGGAACCTGCTTCTCCCTAAAATTAATTTTAAATGTTTGTAAGCAATTTTTCACCTCAATTTCAGCCCAAGCACTTTGCTCCAGAATGCCATTTTGATATACAAAATAAACCAAAAGAGAAATCAAAAAATTGCAGAGCAGTGTGGCACGAGGTAGGAAGAGAATGTATGTTTTTGGTCATTTAAAATGCAGCATCTACTTCTATCTATTATAAAACCAAGACAAAGTCAACCGACAAGTGATTTCTGTGACAGAACCCATTCACATCTACAACAGGATCCACAGCAACAGATGCTTAAACAAATCTGATTAATAAAATTGTAATAAAGCTCTAGGCAAAAAAAGAAAAAAAAGAAAAAAAGAAAAAGACTGGGTAACTATGAATAATTTCTTTGAACTTTATTTTTAGTTTAAGAACTACCACTTTTCAAATGGCATATTGCTCATACGGATGAAGTTTGTCACCTTGGCCCAATTAACTGCCTAACCTAACCTGATCAAGATATCACTTCTTAAAATAAACCTGGCTATTTCATTATCAGGCTAGTTCATAGTTTCATCCTGCACACACAAGAGAATACATATCTACTTATTCGTCTTCAAAAATTAAATCCATAGGTTTTCACAGCAATCTCCCTTTCTACAGTTGTGTCATCCTGGCATAGGGCAACATGTAAGTGGTTGACAAGAATCACTATAATTGCTCAGTTCAAGCCACTCTGGACTGAAGGCCTGATTCAAAGCCAGTTGAAGCCAATGGATTTTGGATCAGGCCTAAATGGAAACAGTTCTACTGCGTGTCTGACCCTGGATGACTGAAATCAATAGGTGCTTTGCTGCTAACTTCACTGGACACAGGATCAGGCTCAAACTACACAAGACAAAACAGGATTCCACAGGATCAGGAGAGTTGTTACATACTGTACTACTCTCCCACCAGTAAATAGCCGGAAGCATGCCATTCTTTACACCCATGTCGTTGATGTTTATTAGATGCACAGTTCTGAGTTCTGAATTTATACACTGCTTCATCTCAGAGATCTTCATCTCTGCATGACTAATTTCTGTCCAGATTTAACTGAGACTGGTTTATTTCACTGTAAAACTATCACTTGCTCTGCTCCATGTAATTAAGAACATCACCAAGGGACTATTTAGCAGGACTTCAAATGCTTCAGTGTCACTAGTTTTAATTTCCAAACTTTTGAAATACTCTTTCAAATGTATCAATGGTGTCCTGTATTTTTTTTAAATAAAGCTAAATATCACAATTAGTATTGAAGACTGCATTCCACATGGGAGGAAAGAATACCTGTCAACTTTAGAACCTGAGATTGCTATTGACGCCACCATGTCTGTGCCAGTTTCCTTGAAACCACTTGCCAGGATGCATGTTAGTTGTAAGTTACATACAGCAAGGTCTTTATGAAAGCAGCGTAAATGAAATGGTGACAACACTTATAATATTTGCTGTTTCCAGAATATCTTTTGGAATATACAACATTCTGACAGTAAAGACAGTTTAAGGAAATGCCATCAGTGCTTGATGCACATTCTGCTTTTATGGTTGCAGGTAAAAAGAAGCAAAAAAAAATCTTGTAAGATGTCTGCTTACAAGTCAACATTTCACCCTCTAAAATAACAATGCCTAAGGATCAGTCAATCAAATTAACAAGATCTGAATATCCCTCAGCTTCCCAAATTCTCTTCAGGGGCAAGCACAAGGAACAGTAACTGTATGCAAATATGTCCCAGTTTCCTACTCAGGTCTGTCTTTCATCTCCTTATTCTGCCTTTTCCATCTGACAACACGCAGCATGGCTTTTCCCACAATGCTCTGTCTCTCTCTCTCTCTCTGTCACACATACACCACACACACAGTCTCAAACAGACTGGAGCAAACACACGCGCGCACGCTCACACACATCCATACACACTCCCTCCCCCCAAAAGAAACCAACTTACCCACAAGTTATATTTCATTCAAAAACTAGTCCTCCTCTGCTCCCCCTCCTCTGTTTTTTCTGCCTCTCTTCTGTTGCAGAAAAAGGCCACATATGTCTGAAAACACTTCTAGGCAGAAACCATCTAGTGCAGAACAAAGACAGCCAGGGTTGCCTTAATCTCAGCATAAGGCAGCCAGTAGCTATTTTCAAGCTTGTTCTCTCTCTCTCCCCCCTCTGAGGGCACCCTGCGCTGCTCTGTTTCTCCCTCTCTCTCTTCTCTTTGCCTGTCCAGCCACTGCACAACACACATCAATTATTCATTGCTTGTCTCCCGGTTTCCAGGCAAAACCAATCACAGATGGAGTCTTGCTAATGGGCTCATGCCGTACTTGCCAACAGGCTATTTGTGCTCAAGCTACAACCCTCCAGAGACAATAAAGAGAATCAGGTTAAGCTTTAAAACTTCACACATACACGAACAGACCTGAAACAGCGATGTGCATGTCAGCATCCATATGACATTGCTTAGGAGCATGTCTTCAGCGCCCAGGATGCAAGAAGGCTGCTTTAAATCTTCTGAAAGGGTTTTAAGAAAAATCAAACACTCAGAAAATCTCACCTCAGCTGCATGTTACTGATATGGCTGGTTTTCTTTTCTGTGTCTAGTGATCCATCTCTCCCATTACACACCTCTCTCTCATCCATATACACATCCCCTTCTCTCTCTCTCTCTCTCTCTCACACACACACACACACACACACACACACACACACAAGCAATCACAGCCACTTTGCCCAGAAGGGAGAGAGAGAAAGGAGGAGGGGAGGGGGAAAAAACCCAGGCAGCTCACATTTCAAACTTGCAAGGAGGGGTGGTGCTTAGAGCACTAGGACAAAGCCTCTTTATTTGGCATCCAGCCAAAATACTAAAATAAAATCCCTTGATCAATTAATTTGAAGCAACTCTAGTTCGAGTGTGTATAACAAATCATTAAAGGTGCAAAGGCTGAAAAGCCTTCAGAATTGGAAAAATTACTACACTTGTTTCCCCTCCTCCCCTGCTCAGAATGCTGTTGACTAAATTCATCAAACTAGTCATGCTAATTAGCGCCAAGAGAAGCCTCTGCATTTAGGCAGTGCTGGTGGCTTCCTATGTGAAGAGGAATCAGTCCACTGGAGGCAGAGTGGGAGGAAGTGAATGGACAAGTTTTCTAGTCGGATGAATGTTAAATATGCATCAGGGGCATGACTGATCTGAGTTACTTGTTGAAACACAGGAAGGTTGGTTAGTGCCATTTTATCAGCACCTATACCAGAATTTCTTTTTGGGGGGTATGTGGGGTGGGTTGTGAGGAACGAAGGAAGGACTGTGTTACTTGAGACTTCATTTTTATTTAGCCTTGATAATCCAAGACACTGCAATAATACTGAGCATTTCTGTATCATTTAAATATACAAAGCAACATCCAAGTATTTAGCCCTGCCAAATGGATAGGAAATATTATCTGTAATTTACAGATGGGGAAAATGAGGCACAGAGCAATGAAGACTGTGCTTTCAAAGGAGCCTAAGGGAATTCAATGGAAATTCCATGGCCTGCTTTCAAAATTTCACTCAAATGATTTCCTCAAGACCACAGAGAATGGCAGGATTAGAACGCAGTTCGAGCCCCCTCAACTCCCTACCTGTGGCTCATTCTTCTTACTAACTCCAATAATTTTCCATGTAACATACTAAAACCGTTTAAGTTTAAAATTAGACTCGTGCGCATTTTAAGTCAGTTCAACACTTCAAAGTACTCTTTACAGAGAAAGAAAGATATTTCAATAAGCTCTTCTGGGTAAAGGCTTTCTGTACGGAGTTGACAATATAAAAGATAAGAAAGAAACGTACAGGAAGTGTATGTGACTTTTTTCCCCTCCTCTGAGGGAAAACTGGCAGTTTAAGTTGTGGCTGACCAAGAATCAGCCTTTTCCTGACATCGCATCCTGTGGTAAATAGCCGCTTCCTTCCCAGGCACAACCTTCACAAATGTACCTCCACTTCTTAAAGGGGCACTGGGACATTTTAGCATAGAGCTCACTGAGTTAATATGCTGCCGCTTCCATGCCAAAAAAAGAAAATGGACTATAAATTAAAAAAAAAAATACTAGCAGATCCACCTACATTCCTTTTTGTTAAAGAACCGAAAAAGGCTCTGCATTTGTTTCCAGTATTCACAATTACTCACCAAACCATGTTTTAAATAAATAAATAAATTAAAAGTGTCTACAACATGATCGATAAGGTCAGCCAACTACCAGAGATACCAACATGGGGTTCTGCTTTGAAAAGTGATTTCATAAAAATGACATTGTCAGGTTCAGTGTTTATTTTTTTTCCTGTGAATCCAGATCACACAAGTAAAAATACATTTTATTTTCACTAACTTCCAACCCTGAAAATACAGCTTCAGGTCAGACAGTCAAACTGGGTTCTCTCTTCCTCTCATAGTTCTGGCAGTGTAAAAAGGTGCTTGCTGCAAGTCAAATTCTCCTCTCAGTTACACCTCCGCAAACCCCAGAGCTGCACAAGTTCAACTAACAACAGAATTTAAAAACAATATGGTTTACACAGGTGTCACAAAGGGCAAATTTGGCCTATATAAGCATTAGTATTGATGCATGCATGAGATGGAAGGAATCCAGCTAGATTCTTACAGCCCAGAGATAGAGTCTGCAGGACTGATAGAAAAAACAAACAAACAAACAAACAAACAAACAAACCTCAAAACAAAAAATATTTTAATTTGCAAACTGATCAAATCTGAGATGGAGGCAATGAGAGAAACACACAGAATCTCATGAAACTGTTTTTATCATTTTTCAGAACAGAACTGCACTTTAAGAAGATGTGAATTATATTGATTGGCAGGCAGAGAAAATGATAACATGCCTGAGTTTCAGATGACAATGTTATTTGGAACTGGCAAAACTATGAGGAATTTAGGATGATAATCCTGAACAAAGACCAAATTCCTTGCTGGTGTAACTCCACTGATTTCAGAGTCTGAAATTATGCCCGACGAAAAAATTAACCCAAATATTCACTTTATTTATAAATTTTATATATACAATTTAAATATGTAAATTTATATGTACATATATACATACGCAGAGTGCTGTGCTGGTTTCAGATTTTATTGCAATTACAAAACTTTCACATAGCTCTAATCCCAATGTTGTCATATTGCATAGTAAAAAAATAGGATTTTTTAAGATCATCTGGAGCAGCCTTTTCAAAATCAAGATTGACTGCTTCCCTGCATGAAAACCACACTGAAATCTGAGTTTTCAGAAGAAAATATATATGGATATAATTTCCACTTTGATATGTTTACACTTTTTTTAAACTTTCATTAAAAAAAAGATAACTATTTTTTTTCTGCTATTATATTCACTTTCCAGTGTCAGAGTGTAGGTTTCTCTTTAAACTGCCTGTCTTTTCAACGGAAGTGGTTTAGAGTAGACAAATCATTTATCTAAAAATTATGTACTTACTTCTCCTTTGACAAATCTTCAGCAGGTTTTAATCCCACCCTGCCACTTGAAATACCACTTTCTGTGATGACTTTTGAGTCACAGTTGTCAGAGGAATCTGGCACTGTAGTCAAATGGATTAAATCATACTTCATAGCCTACCGTATTTTGGCAAAGAAATGGTTTATCATTTGTAGAAATTAATCATAAGAGTTTTTTCTGCAGGGCAAATTCCCAATCATTTTAAAGATTACTATGTTTAAGCCCCAATGACAGCAGTTTGTCAAATTACATCATAGGAAGGGTTGTCTCGTGCAGTGATAACTATTAACAAGACTCACTGAAGTCATTTACTACTGGGAGGAGTGTGTGTCTGTGCTGGGGAAGCCATTTTTAAAAACCGGTGCAGGAGAGCAAGCCCAGTGGCTGTGCTTTGTGTTGCCATTTGGGAAAACACAGATTCTACTGCCAGGAAAACTGCCTCACTCCTGTGACTAGAGAAGCCTGGTGTCTTTTGGACTCTCAGTGTCATTCAACCCTTGAGGGAAGAGCGATGAGTGCTTTATTTGCAACACCTCTAGCTGATTAAGGAGAGATGGTGATAGGCTCCCAAAGGAGTATTGCCCAGCACTTATATCTACCTTGAACTATAAACTCTTTAAGGCAGGGACTATCTATTTTTGCATACTGTGCAGTGCCAAGCACATTACTAATGTTAAATAAAACCTAAAAAAATAAATAATAATAATAATAATAAACAAACAACAATAAACATTTCTCAGCAAGCAGAAGAATGAAAGTAAGTGGGCTGCAGTGTCATTACACTGTCAGACAACACCATCAGTGGTGCCCAATGTATTGGGGTATCATGATACTCCAGCGTGGTTTCATTATCGTGGCAGGCCGGACACTACTGTGGAGGGGCAAAGCAGTTTAGAGACATGAAGTGCAGGGCGTGAAGGAACCACTTATGCTCTTTGTCAAGCAGCAACGATGTCAGTTATTCCCAATTCTGGAATAACATGACACTTTGTATAACTAAAGTATAACTGCCGACTTGGCAAGTTACCCATAATGAAAGAAATAGAGCATCTAAAATTATCCAAAGGCCCAATCTGGCAATCCTTATTCAATGGGAGTTTTAGTGGAGTAAAGTCTTTAACTGCAGGATCGCTCCCTTAGTACATTACTTCAAAGATTATTTATCTAATGCAGACAGAAATGCCATTGCTGTGTATACCTCTTAGCACTGATGCAATGGCTTTTAAAAACCCTTTAGAAGAATTACAATTACATGTTAAAAATACAGAGACTACATGGGTCAGTGACCTTGTGGGTTTTTTTTAAATGTCTCACAGTAGACTGCATCAGTAGAAGCTGTTATAAATCACAAGGCTGCATCCTCATCAGAAAGCAGCAATAGACTTAAAAAAGAAGAAGATCCTTTAACTCAGCATCAAGTGCCTTTCATGCATAATCCACTTTTCCAAGATCAAACCAACTCAATCCAGAGAGGTATGAGAGGAAGCCCAGCATATTAAGCAAGGAAAACAAACTCTGTAAGGTGGTTTAGTCCTGTTCTTTTCTTTAAATCAAAGGTTGCTACACTACACATCTCACTATACCTAAAAAACTACAGTCCATATCCCTAGAGTCCCCATCTCCGCCAGGTGTCTCCGAGAGCAAGGCAGAAAAGTTCCAGAATGTAATGTAGCATCTTGACTCACACAGGCTCCCTCTTTTCACCACAGCTACCCTGTGCTAACTTGCACGGACTCTAAAATTTTAATATTCTGAGGTACCAAAGAATACTGGAAATACTGAAAACACTGCCCTTTGGACAAGCACACCCTATATCTGTTCAAGTGGACTTGACCTCTTCATATTTTCTTTGACAATCTCAGGTGCCATTTTTAATGTTTAAGACCTTGGACATTTTTATGTTCTTGTACAACCCCATTATGAAAGAACCTTCTCTCCACCAACCCTACAGAGGGGTCAGGATGGCCTGTGATTATGGAAGCTCAAAACTATTGTAATGAGGAAATATCTCCCCTTTTCCCTTTATAATCACCATCATCTTCGGGAAGAGGAAGCCCACCTTACAACCCCTAGTCACTTATTAGTGTAGGATTTTGCTACCTTCTCATCTCTTTTTCTTTTTTATTAAATGTCTTTACTATACATAGACCCAAAAGAGCTATGACAATTAAAACGAAATATGGAAAAGTACAGAAAGATAGGAAAAAAGCCAAATTCATCATGTTCATACATTTACATTTTATTCACTGCTATCCACTGTAAGAAAAAAGAGGGGAAAAGGAACCAAAGCAAAGAGAAAGGAGGACACAAGGGAAAGATCACACTCCCAACATAGTGTGGCAGACAGAAAACATACCCTGCAGAACCAGAAAATTGCTATACAATGACACCGTCAGTCTAGAACTGTCTCCAGTGCTGTTCCCCACCAATAGAGCTCCCTGTACACATCACTATCTATTAGACAACTCTAAAAAGACAGACTAAATATTCTCAAATCTGTGGAGTTTTTTCCTTCTTTTAGTCTTTCAAGAGCTACTTTTTCACTTAACTCACCGGGACAGTTTTCTACCATTAGAGGTGTAGGTGACTTCCAGCATGATAAGATTAGACGTCATACTGTTAAGAATAATGAGGCTCACAGGAACCAGCATTTTTGTGAATTCATCATGTGGAAGATTTAGGTTGGGGAGTCCCAATATAAACATTTCTGGTGGTAGTAAAAGAGAAGCTCCTACTAGTTATTAAATTCTTACATGTCCCTACTCACCAATGCTCCTAATTTGAAGACAGTCCCATACAAACTACCATATAGGTGGAAGCCAGGAATGTATATCTCCAACAGTCATTTGCATCTCTAATGCCTCCTTTGGACACAGCAGTTGGAGTCCACTGCATGCAAAGCACTTCTGGTGAATTAGACAGAGACAGAGATTCATTGAGGCCTTTTTGTACCAAGTCCAATTTTGTTACACTGTTGCATGATCAAGGGGATTCCCAAAACCAGGCACCATTTATTTTCAACTATCTCTGTACTTTTTTCAGTAGCCTTCATTAAGTAAGTAGATACTTATGCAGAGGGGCTGGCAAGCTGCCCCAATTTTCCTTTTTTACTTCAGTAAGTCTAGAGATGCAGGGACTACTTTTAGATGGGGGCAAATATGATTGACTAATTCTAATGGGCTTATATGTTATTTAAAGGATAAAGCTCCCTGTTTTTGCCTATATTTATTTCACAAGACCACCCTTTTGTGCCTGCCTAGTCTAGCATTATATATTGATGATCATTCAAGCTCATTAGAGGCATCACTTGTTTCATTTTCATATTGTACCTTTTCCAGCATCTAAGCACAACTCAAAGCCCACCATGCCTCTCCATAAATGGGAGACCAGTTACATCTAGGAGTTAGCTTTGTCTCTGTTTGTTAAGCACTTGGGGATTAGAGTAACTGTCTATTGACTTCAGCTGGAGCAGAGTTAGACCAATGCTAACCAGGCATTTACTATTTTTTATTTGGTTCCACTCCTCTATTTGTTTTGGATTTGCTGTGTGACATCGAACTAAAGCCACACCTTGGCACAGGCATGCAGGGGGTTAACTATAGCTAAGCTTCTTCCTCTCCCTGCAACAGGTGCTCAGGGGTGGATAATGAGACAGGTCTGGAGACAGCAAGCTAAAAAGAAAGAGGACAGGAAACTCCACAAGGAGGTGGCAGGTGGGGATGCCTTGCAGTAAAGAAAATTCCATCCCCAGTCACTCCAAGACTAACAATAAAAACCCTGGTCTGGGTTCTGTTTTTTGTTGGCACTGTAAGACCATTTTGTTTTGTTTCAGCTGCTGTCAAGGTTGCTCTCTAAGACCCTCAGGTAATAAAAGCCTTCAGGAAAACAAGGTCAGCCTAAATGACTGTTTTTACTTTGATTATTACAAACATTTCACTACCACATATCATACCATACCTTTTACCACCAAATGTCATCTCCTCCTCATTCCATCCCCGGTCCCCCACTCAGGGCCATTCAAATGGTGCTGTGAATAGGGGCCTCAGGGTTTGCTTGTACTCACCTCCTTGAGCCTAATCATGTTACTGTCTGACGCAGCTGAGCTCCAACAGCCCAGGGGAATGCAAAGGTTCCCTCTCAAGCCCAACTCATTCACATATAGCCACAAGAGCGAAGCCAAAGTGTTTGAGGGACCAGAACTGAGAAAGAACAAGTGATGCAAATGCACTGAGTGGGACATGAAGAAGATAGGAAAAAGCTGAGGCTATCCCCTCATCTTCCCACAATGGTTTGCACCTTCTGCATTGGAAAGTCAACAAGAGAACACCAGTCCCACACTGAACGTGAGTTGTTAGAGCATTAGAATTCAAATGTAATGGGAAAGCTGAGATGAAACTGATCTGATTCCATTCAGAAAAACCGAGGACAACGTTGGATGCCCCTCTCCCAAGACCACCATCAAATCATGAAAACCATCACAAATGTACACAGCTCTCTTACTGGTGCCATACTGCATATGCTAGAGGAAGATGCAGAAGTTGTCAGAAGGCAACATTATCCAGAATCATGTAAGGAATAGCATCAGGGTTTTAGGCCAGAAACACTGACCTATCTTGAGAGTGGACCAAAGTCTGGAAAATCTTTCCTTTCTACATGCAAAAAGCGTGTGTGTGTGCGCGCGCACGTGCGCACAATTCTTTTCGGAAATACCACTATGTCTTTTGCTAACTGTCTACAAACCTGTGCACATATGCCATATACTTGCTTTTCATATTAATCTGACAGAAAGCCATCCAAAATTGCTTTTAGTGGATACTGAGATGAAGCATGGATCAGGTGTTTCAGCTCAATAAGGCAAATTTTTCTTGATGTGGACCAAATCCAGTTGTCACTTTTTTTCTCCTTGCACCAATCTGACTTTAAGAGCATCCCTCAATACCCATATTTGACCGTACACTAAGGAGAATTACAATATTAGCAAAACGCAAATAGAATTATTAAAGTTTTGTGCTTTTCTGCCTATTTTGAAAGTGAACATATGCAGTTACTGCAGAAGAAAGGGAATGGACCTGAATGGAAAGCGGTGTAGCTCAGAGGAATACCAAGAGAACACTTGTAGGTAATTGCTATGGCTACATAAAGAAGAGTTTCAGGGATAACAGATATTTACCAAATTACTCTCTACAGCACTCTGTTCAAAGCAGGTAGTTCGGCAAAATCTGCAGGCCCTTATTATAAGAAAGTCCACAGCTTAATCTTGGTATTTCAATACTATGGGCCTGATTCTCATTTACACTTTTTGCCACCTTGGCAGTCTAAAGGAGCCTCAGTGTGTGTGTTTCAATACTGGAAAGGCATTTCTTATAGGTAAAAATGTCTTAGACCCCATTAGCTTATTGAGAATCTGAAAAAAAGATTCACTTCAACATTTTTTGCTGAGGGGAAAAATATCTGTAACAATTTATGAGAACAAAATTAAAAACAGCAATTAACACAGGCTTCTATCTTTAGTAATTATTCATATACCTGTTTAGCTGATAATAAGTCGTAGCTCCAGGCTGTCTGCCTGCATTGCTAGGATGCAGACAGCAACCTTTGCTAAATTGACTCTATTGGTTACACTCATGCTGCAAGAGCTGTTTTCAAGGACAGATGTACAATGTTATATGGGTAAAGAGACAAGCAAATTAGAGATGGGTGCTCTGTCAGAATCTAACTGAAAAACTTGTATCAGCATTTCCCTACATTAATAAGGCCTTACATTTTTAACTCTTCACCTTCTAGCTATTATGGAGATGCAAGAAGCATCTATACCCACAAGTACAACATATAGCAGAGTTTTGTCTTCTAAAATACATTTATTTATTTAATCCCTGAAATGTAATGGAGGGTCAAAAACAAAACAATAGCAAGAGTATGAAAAGGCGTACTATGGGGATTTATAAGGAGCATTTAACCCCAATTAGATCATGGTGCATATTATATCACAGATTATGGATTAAGCAAATTTAGAACAACTGAGCAAAGTGACAGCAAATTGTGGTTTTGCTATTAACCACTAAAATACAATGAATTAGAGGTGGTCAAAAAATATGACAAACATTTTGTAAAAATTTTTGTAGCCAAGTTTCTACAAAAAAGATGTATATCACAATGTTGGAAATTTTTCACCATCTCTATTCTCAAGTCACAGGAGGCGCTGTGCTGCCTAGTAGATAGAACACTGGGCTGGGATTCAGGAGATCTGGTTTCTATACATGGCTCTGCCACTGGCCCGCTGAGTAGCCTTGTGCAAGTCACTTTGCCTCTCTGTGCCTCAGTTTCCCCATCTGTAAAATAAGCATGATCATTACCTCCTTTGTAAAGTGCCTTGAGATCTACTGAAGAAAAGCTCAAAAAGAGCTAATTATTATTATTATTATTTATGAACAAATGAAGGCAAGCAACCATCACTTAGGCCTACACTAGAAAAGATTTGCCAGTATAGCAAACCCCTTCTAGGGAGACGCAACATATCAGCAAAAAACCAGTGCTTTGGCCAATAAATAAACTATACCACCACAAGCCCATTTTTGCCAGTGTAACTGCATCTATAATAGGGCGTTTGCCAATATAGAAATGTGGTTAAAAATAATCACCTCCCTAACAAACGTATCAGCAAAAGTTCGTAGTGTAAACCTGGCTTAACTAGAGAGACTGAAATCCCCTGAGAGACTGGTAATGAGGTTGTTGTGACCAGTGAAACTGGAGTCAGAGGGCCCACATTCTCTGGAGGGGCTGCCATTGACAAGACACGAGGAAAACAAACACCATTCAGAGTTAGACTGGAAGCAACTCAGCCACATGGAGACGGCAGTGCAGAGGGCTTTATAAAGTTCCATTTGTTCAGCTTAGCCTGCATTTAGCTTCACTCTTTGCCAGAGGTGAAAGTAAGCTGGTCCGATCCGGTCTACCGGCAAGAGCTTCTCCAAGCTGGTGATTTAAAGGGCCCGGGGCTCTCAGCCGCCTCTGCAGCTGGTAGCTCCAGGGGTGATTTAAAGGGCCTGGGTATTAAAGGCCCCACCTCTTCCGGTTGAGGCCACACCTCTTCCGGTTGAGTCCACGCCCTCTGCTCAGGACTCCGGTGTACTAGTAAGTCCTTTAAGTTACTTTCACCCTTGCTCTTTGCAAATGAAACAGGATAGCATCCTTCACCTGTGCCAGCTTTCATCATCATGTTCCTATTATGCCTCTGGCATTTAGTTCAGTGACAAAGCTCCTGTTTCTGGCAAGACTTTCAATGGTTCCCCAGCTGTGCCCCAGGTTTTTCAGCTCGGCTTCCACAGCTCTTCGCCAAGCTGTTTATGGGCAGCCTCGTTTTCGCTTGCCTTCAGGTGTCCATCTTATTGCCACTCTGGTGATGGAATCAGTTTCCATCCGAAGCGCATGACCGATCCATCTCCAACGCCTCCTGGCAATAATGGCACACAGATCCTCTTGGCTGCACTGTGTCAATAGATCTTGGTTTGAGACTATTCAGGGCCAAAAGATATGGAGGATTTTTCTGAGGCAGGTTGTATGGAATGAAGAAAGTATGGACATGTCATAGTTTTTCATTCTCCAGCATTCTGCACTATAAAGTAGTGTTGAAAGTACACAGCTCTGATAAATCTTGAGTTTGGTTTTGGTGTTGTATTTTGAGGATTTCCAAACTGTATTTAAGCTCCTGAAGGTGTTCCTGGCTTTATTGATTTTGTTCCGGATGTCCTGGCTTGTTCCACCATCCTGGCTGATGGTGCTGCCCACGTATGTGAATGTTTCTACATTGGTGAGAAGATAATCCTCTATCTGTACCGGTGATGGTGAGTGTAGTGGGGCGGCTGCAGGAGAGCAGGGGTTAAAAGCAGCCCTTGGAGAGGGCTGTGGCTGAGACCCAGTTAGAAAAGGGATTAAGAGCAGCTGAGGGAGGCTGGCTGGCTAGCTGGCCCCAGGTGTGGCTAGCTCAATCAGGGCACAGCTGGCCCTGATAAAAGGGCGGTGAGCCAGGAGACAGAGAGTCCCACTCCACCCTTGCAGTGGGAAGGACCTAGCTGCCTGGGAGCACAGGGTACCTGAAGCAGAGCAGTGCTGGGGAGCTCTGACCTGGCGAATCCCCAGGCTGAGGCCTTGCTGAAGGCCAAAGGAGGTACTGGGGCTGCAGGGAGAAGCTGGGCCAAGAAAGGCAGCAGGTCCAACCCCCAGTGATGAGTGGCCAGTGATGAGTGGCCATTACAGACTGCAGTCTGCCCCAGAGAAAGGGGGCTAGATGATGACTGGCAGTAGCCACTGAGGCAAGGTGGGCTTAGAGGATTGGGGGTTCCCCGGGAGGGGAGACTCAGAGTGTGGGGGTATTGCTGTGGGCAGAACCCCAAGGGAAAGGGGCACCGGGGTCCGGGAGGGACAGGGGCCTGAAGCAGGAGAGACACTGGCCAGCCGGGGGGCGCTCTGAGTGCTAGAATCGAGCTAATTCCCGGACGAGCAGCAGGAAGCACTGCGGCAGTGAGTCTGCAATCTGCTGCAGTGAGCCAAAATTAAAGGTCATGATATCTGTCTGATTGTGGTTGATTTTCAGTCCAATTTGCTGGCTGAATGCATTGAGTCAAGTTGTTTTTTCTTGTATTTGTGTATGTGATGGGAGAGCAACATCATCTGTGAAGTCCAGGTCTTCAAGGGATGAGAAGAGTGTCCATTTAATGTCTTCTGTTGTACATCAATTACCCAGTCGATGGCAATGTTGAAGAGGATTGCAGACGTGACACCCCTCACATACTCAGTTTTGACTTCAAAACTGAGGTCACTGCATGTAAAGTTGCAAATGAAGCTTTTGATTACGTTGATTATATGGAAAAGAATTCCATATGCCTGCAGAATGAGCCATAGGATGGTCCTGTGAATGCTATCAAAAGCCTTCTCAAAGTCTATGAAATTTATGTAAAGTTGCCGTTGCCATTCTAAGCACTGTTCTATTATGTTTCATAGAGTGAAGATCTGGTCTGTGCATCCATGCCCTTTCCGAAAACCAACTTGCTCTTTTCTGAGAATGATATCAACTGCCTCTGATATACACTGGACTATGATCTTACAAAATACATTGCTTGGCACAGATAAAAGAGTGATAACACGCCAGTTATTACAAGAGTTCCTTTCTTTGGTATCTTCACTATAACCCCATTGGTTCAGTCATCTGGCACTTTTTCCCTTTCCCAAACTGATGTAAATAGAGGGGCCAGGAGAGATGCTGCTAATTTAGGATTTACCTTGAACAATTCTGCATTCAAGTGATTCTTGCCAGGAGCTTTTCCATTTTTTAAAGATTTGATGCCTTGAATGATCTCTTCCTTACTTGGGGTGTCTGTGCTGATATCAAAATCTTCTTCTGCCTCCTGGATGTTTGTTTCCTTTATAGGTGGCTCCCTATTCAGCAATTCTTTGAGATGCTCTGTCCAGCGCATTTCTTGTTCTTTTTCAGTTGTTAGTAGGTGTCCTTGTTTGCTCCTGATAAGAGTGTTTGTTGGTGTCTGCCATTTACCACTGATAAGCTGCGTCATTTTTTAGACCGTTCCTTGTTCACCACGAGCAACTGCGTTGTGTTGCCAGATTATCAATATAATGCCGTTTGTCCGCTCTCACGAGGCGTTTGACCTCCTGGTGTGCCTTGCTATACTGCTCGCAGTATTTGTCCTTTATCTTCTGGGATTGTGTGTCAAACTTTTTTCTTCAGGGCTTGTCTGGTTTCTGTGGCTTTCCATGTGCTGGGTGTAATCCACTCCTTCCTTCTCTTCTGCTTGTAGCGTAGACAGGCTTCACTGCTCTGATAATAAATTGCTGTTACTTTGTCCCACTTCTTGTTGATCTCCTCATCTGCATTCCCCTCCTCTTCACCAAGGTCTGCAAGTGCTTGAAACCTGTTCTTTAACTGCAGAACGAAGGCTTTCTGTATTTCAGGGGACTCTAGCTTGTCAATATCATAACGTCTGTGTCCCTTGTTTGGTGGACCCACACTCCTCAGCTTTAGCCTGATGGAGGCTGTCACAAGGTGGTGGTCACTGCCAACATCTGCACCTCTTCTCACTTTCACATCTGCCGGTGAGTTGCCATTAAGAACTTAGGAAGAACATAAGAATGGCCATGCTGGGTCAGACCAAAGGTCCATCCAGCCCAGTATCCTGTCTACCGGTTGGCCAATGCCAGGTGCCCCAGAGGGAGTGAACCTAACAGGTAATGATCAAGTGATCTCTCTTCTGCCATCCATCTCCACCCTCTGACAAACAGAGGCTAGGATCATGATATCGTCAATCTGGTTCTTATCTCTGCCATTTGGAGAACACCATGTCAGCTTGTGAATTTCATGATGTTCAAATAGGGTTCCACCAATGACTAGGTCATTCATATTACAGAAATCAACAAGCCTTTCTCCGTTTTCATTCAGGGTGCCCAGGGCTGGCTCCAGCGTTTTTGCCGCCCCAAGCGGCAAAAAATCCCAAACTTGCCACCGAATGGGGAGGCGAAATCCTGCCCGCCAAACACGGAGGTGGAGCAATGGTGCGGCCGCCGACTTGATGCTGGCGACCGAAGAAGAGTCACGTCTCTGCCGCCGAGTGCGAAACGCGCTGTGACAGAGCGGCCGCCGAATTCCCACTGCCGCTGAGGGTGGATTGCCGCCCCTTTACATTTGCTTCCCTACGCACCTGCTTGGTTTGCTGGTGCCTGGAGCTGGCCCTGAGGGTGCCACACCCATGTCTTCCCATTGCTCTGTCGTTGTTTGCGTTATCGTTACCAACCTTGGCATTCAGGTCTCCCATGATGATAGTTAGGTTGTGGCGTGGTACTCTCTCTAACTCTGCCTGTAGTGTAAGGTAGAATTTGTCCTTTACTTCTTCATCACTGTCATTTGTCGGCGCATAGCACTGAATCAGGGTGATATTATTATGTATCTCGTTCAGTCTGGCTCTCATAAGTCTGCTGCTGATGGATTTCCATGCAAGCAGGAACTGCTCCACTTCCTTCTTCAAAACGATGGCAACACCCTCATGTTGTTGTCCATCATCCCATCCAGAGTACAGCAAAGTTTCTCCTGAGGCTGTTGTTAATCTTCCTGATCCTGTTCACCTGCTCTCGCTGACATCCAGGACGTGTAAGCAGTAGCATCTCATCTCTGCTGTGACCTGAGCTAGCTTCCCTGTTTTGTACATTGTCCGTACAATCCAAAACACAAGTTTGGTTTTTGTCTTGATGTTGAGCACTTCAGTCTTCACGTCAATGGCTTCCTTTCGGCTTTCACCACTGGCAGTCATATGGGTCATTGACTCCTGAAGGCCATCAGACACAGTAATGGGCGATTTCTCCGCTGCTGTTTCTGTAACACATTTTGTTTTTTATGGGACAGGGTTGTTAGCCCCATGCCTAACCTCCAACCTGGAGGATCAGGGTGTCTGTCTTGTCTGGCCCCTCCCCTACAGACCAATCTGGCATGGTTGAACCTACCAGGAACAAAAACCCCTGCCGACACAGATTCTGGGGATTGTTAGAGCATGCAAGCTGTTCCACTACGACAAGGCACAGACACCAGAGGACAGACTTGTTTACATGGCATTATAATAATGCATATTTTTATTAAACAAAAAATGCTATTTTACTTGGAGCAAGTAGCAAGTGTGCCAGTTTTAACCCATTCCCATCTGATCGCTATGCAGGGCCTAAGTGAAATCAAAGTTGTGATCCTAGTCCATTTTCTAGTACACAAGTATTCATATCACACACACAACCCTGTTCTTGTAGATGGCACCTCTGATTGGCACTTTAAGGGTCTCACAGGTTTAACTTCAGTGAAGCCTAGTGTATAAAGCATTAGACTGGGACTCAGGAGCTGTGGATTCTTATCCTCCGCTCTGCCACTGGATTGATGAGTGATCTCAGGCAACTCACTTCATCTTCCTTTGCTCTCAGTTTCCCCATCTGTAAAACTGGAGATAATGATGACTACTTCCTCTGTAAAGTACTTCGAGATCAACGGATGAAAAATGCTATATAATATTATATAGATGTGTATTTTGTGCTTGGCTATGTCTACAATACAGCTGGGAGCATGCTTCCCAGCGCAGGTACATAGACACACGCTAGCATACTAAAAATAGCTTCATGGCTGGGGGTAGCACAGGCAGCCTCCTGAGTACAAACCCACTCGCACTCTGTGGGTATGCACTTGGGGAGTTAGCCCAAGTCACTGCACATGCTATCCCCTACTACACTGCTATTTTTAGCGTGTTAGGTCAAGGAGACTTAGCACGTCCCCGTCTACTTATGATGAGAGGCATGCTCCCAGCTGCCGTGTAGATGTACCCTGTGTGCACGTGTAAGGACTCTCCCACATCATTCTGAAATGGGATACTGTATTTTGGTTTTATTTGTGCCTGTGAATGTACAGCTAAAGGTTAAATTGATGTAAGTCAGGTTTTAATCAATATGAGCATGTCAACACACAAAGTTGCACCGGTCTAACTCACTATAAAATTACACCCCTAACTACGTTGTGCATAGACGAGGTGTAAGATCAGGCAAAGAACAGAATGGGCATTGAGACTGTGCCATCCTTCCATGATTAGAAGTTGTTCCTGTAAGCCAAGGTTTACACACATTGGTACAGAATAGTGGGGAAGCTCAAGTTGCAGGTGCCTACATTTTCCCTCTTTGCACAGACAGAAAATTAGGAAAGCTTTTCAGGTTTTCACCTGGGATATCTTATTTCCTGGAAATAGATATGAATCTAAGACGCATTAAACATTGCAAAGTAGTAATACAAAAGTTATTGGGTATGTTCCCAATAACTATGATTAATGCAAAGTTGATGCACAATAGACAGTCAGAAGGTAACACAATACGAAACTTTCTTCTAAATGAAAATGGGTTTGTGGTAAGAGAGGTAAATTTCCTGTGCAGTTTCTGTTATTTTGTATTAAACAACAGAAACACCCCAAGATGAGGTAACTCTTTAGGGTAATGCAAGGGATAAAACTAGGTTCCAACCAGATGAATTGAAAATTTAGGCTATTAAGAAAAGAAACCTTCCTAACACTGCGATTGTTCTGGTTTTGGAATAATCTGTAAGAGGAAGTGGTAAAAACCCCATTGCTTGCAATATTTAGAACTACACTGTTGATAGCACTGGAAAATACACTGTTAGAAGCAATCCTCTTTAGGCAGAGAGTTTGACCTAATAAGTCTTTTTCCAGCCCTAATTTCATGAATTTTTGGTTTCAGAGAGCAAAGAAGCCGCTCATTAGGAGCTTGTCTTAATTCCCGCCGCAAAAAAAACAAACCCCAAACAAAAAACACCTTGTTTGAAGATACAGAAATAAATATTAAAGTTCATAGTTCAACATTTTGAGCATTTTCATCCATTTGTTAAATAATTTATGCGTTGCATGTACATGTGTCAATAGCAGAGCTACGAAAGTACATATTATGCTATAACCTGGAAACTATCCATCAGTGTATAAACTATCATTTTTGAATTTCTCGTGCACTCATGAGGCCTGCACAAAAGTAGACCGTTAATGATTTACAGCCACTGGGCAGGATTCCTGTCCATAATAAGACACTCCATTCAGTTGGCTTGAACAAGTCAAAGACTTTTTGCACTCAGACTAACTGATGTTAGCTGGTATTTGTCCCTCCTGTCTGGCATACACACACAATGCAAAGCCCTAGCACAGTGATGATCCACAGAATGAAACATTTTGAGAACCAAGTAATAGGAGACTGGATCTTGGGAGGAGAGGCTCGATCATGAAAGGATGCATTTTAAAACAGGCCTTCACAGTGGAAGTTGGAGAACTATACCCTTAGCACGCACAAGTAACACACCAAGTAATAGGAGACTGGATCTTGGGAGAAGAGGCTGGATCATGAAAGGATGTATTTTAAAACAGGCCTTCACAGTGGAAGTTGGAGAACTATACCCCTAGCACGTGCAACTCTCTCAAACAGCTTATGTGTTTTTTCCCTCTTTTCCTTGTGTTCAAACTTCTTCTAAGTAAACGTTACAGAAGAACGTATCTTATATTAGTTAGAACAAAGACACAGAAGACTAATTACTCAGAATTTGGGTTCGTAAACCGTGCCATTTTTGGCAATAAAAACTGTCAGATACAATGCACTACCCACAACCTTGAATGTTGGGAGACTTTGTCTGGTCAGAGAAAGAAAAGGGGCTGTAGCCCCTTTAAGGGTTAAGGGAGGGACAGTGGGGACAACATCTGAGCTGGAGTGGACTGGAAGTGGCACAGGTAGACCATTGGACCATGGGCACCTGTCGAAGGGAGGGTATCTATACCATGTTCCTGCCGGACAGAGCCCTGTTTCATCCCAGAGCAAAAGCACCCTGCCTCCCACCCACGGGATCAGAGTAGGACTGGGGATTTGCCCTCCAATTTGTCACCTCCTCTGTAAGCAAAGTGAACAAAGTCTCTCAGTGAGCTTAGGATCCTTAGATCAGGAGATACGGAGGAGGGAGATCTAGGGAATGGTCAAGTTGGTTTCCTCACTTGTAACTGTATTTCTCCCATGTAGATACCAGCTACTGTCAGTCAGTCTTGAACTAGTGAGTTTCCTGACCCTCATCCCATGCCACAAAGATATATCTCCTTTTTGGGTGCCATTAGTGATCAGTTCCCTCAGTAGCACACTGAGATAACACTGTTGAAATCCAGAGCCCCGCTGTTCACGTTAGGAATGCATAGGCTCTTCATACTGGGCTCGTCATTAATCCAGGCAATATTCTGGGGCTTTTTTTTTTTTTTTTTTTAAACACTTCCCCTCTTCCTCTTGGCCTAGCAGCAATTGTTGTAGGGAAGGGGTCACAGAATGATTCTGAGGGAAGAAGGCAATTTCCTCTACTCAATGCTTTTCTGGTGGCTTCAGTGGAGCCCAGCATAAAATGAAAAGGCCTCCGCTCCGCACTCAGCTTTGTGCACCTGTTATTGTTGTATTGTGGTAGTGCCTAAGAGCCCTAGTCCAGCAGCACCCCACTGTGCTAGGCACTGTGCAAACACAGAACAAAAAGACAGTCCCTGCCCCTATGTCTACACTGAAGCTGGGAGCATGTTTCCCAGTGTGGGTAGACAGACACGCACTAGCTCTGCTCAAGCTAGTGGTCCAAAAATAACAGTGTAGTCAACGCAGCACGGGTGGCAGCTCAGCCTAGCTGCCTGAGTAGATATCAAAAGGGTCTGGGCAGGTTTTTACTCAGGTGGCTAGCCCAAGCTGCCCCTGGCAGCTACACCACTATCAGCTAGACATACTCTCAGTATTCACAGACAGTCTGTTTTTTTTCCTGCAACTTAATCTGCCCATTACTCGACATGGCTTCTAAGAGCAAGAGCAGGGGACAGGTCCATCAGAGGCAAATGAAATGCCCACGGAGTTGGAGGCAGCAGATAGCTGAAGCAACAAGACACACAAGACTAGTTTCCTGTGATGTAGGAGTTGAGGTGCAGCCCCCCATCAGGTCAGGTCTGACAGTAAAGCAGTAACCACATGGGACAGGGTAATGAGCAAATCCATTTTTAAAAATAAAATAAAAAAACCCACAGGCCGGGAGACACCAATTAAACTGAAGGAACTGCAGGTGTGATTTAATTAGTAGTAGTATTAGCACTTATTGCTGGTATTATAGGCGTGCTTCGTAGAGGCCCTAATGTAGATTAGGGCTCTATTATGCTAGACACTGGAGTGCAAAGAGGAAAATGCATTTAATAATTTTTACTCTTAAAACACAGACAGGCACAAGGACTTATTTAATTCAAATATAAGAATTATTTTCATGGATATCTAATAATTTAAGAAAAACGACAATTCCAACAGGAAAACTGTAATTCATATGCTAAACTTTGGAAGATAGGACTAATGTAAGTTATCAAATATTTATATTAAGTTATACTAAGTAGAAAGCAAAGTATTGATTGTGATGTCTGATTATTTCAAACAGATAAAAACAATTCTTGAAACAGTTACACTGGATTATAGAAGCGATACTTTAGTGATTCAATATGTTTTTAGAGTAGTCAGTCATCTTCTAGAAAGAAACATGCAAAGGTAAGACAAAACATGGGCAGGCACCACTTCCATATTTTTATTACATAATCATCCTCACTGATATGTGCATGTCAGCCAGCTGCAATGCTAACTGGAGGATACAATCCAACACGAATTATAAATCGTGAAAAAAATCCACAATCTTTTCCATTTACGCCTGCAATGCTTAGTAGCAGCAAGTGGATTCCTTTGCACAAGCAACCAAGACACAGAGATCATCATCAGCACTCTACTATAAATGCTATTCACTGGCCAGACATGCTTGGGTGAATCAAGGCAACCGTGATGCGTGATCTACTCAACATGGAATTCCTGGGGGTGGTACCAAATCCTCCAGGGTAATCTGGAATGTTTTTCACTCTAGTTTGTAAACATAAACACCTACTTCAAAGAAAGTCACAGGAGAGGTGACATTTTTGCCCTTAAACTTTCCCTTTAAAATACAAAAAAATAAAGCCAATCTCCCTACCCATCCCCAGTTTACAAGCAGCAACCAGATGCAATACCTTAATTAGCTTAAAATATACACAGAGTCCGAGAACTGAGGGGAAAAAAGAAAGAAGAGAGTTCACCGTGCTGCCATTTCAGCAGGAGATGAACACATTAACTGAATCAATTATATTAACTCACCATTCATTTGTAATCCTGACAAATAAGGAATAAATGAACCAGAGGTCTGCTGACATGTCTGATAGGTAGTGGGTTGGGAAATCACCTTGCTCTGGGAGACATTTGGAGTTGGGCACAGATCAGGAACTCTCAGTTACTGTGGGTAGACTAGCTGCCTAAATCTATGTTACCAGGAGCTGTAACTTCCTGTTTGTGAATCCTCTGCTGACAATATCCCTTCTGCTGGGATGGCATCAGAGGTGGCACCTTTCCCTTACAGTGAAAACTGAAAACTTCCTTCTCCACTCATCTATTATTATAATTCTAAACTAGCTCCCAGGAATCCACACTCCTTAGACATTTATAATGGCCCATCACAGAAATACCCTGTAGTCTGTTCTCTATCTCCCATCTTCAGAGAGGAACTCACAGGGGTGACACATTAGTTACAGTCACCCTAAAATCACTCATAAGTAGGAGTCTCCACTGCAAATGCAACGTTTCCATCACTGCCACAGACGGACTGTCAAATTCGATGGACAGCTTCAGGATTATAGCAAATTCTTTATTCCGATCCTCCTACAAAGAGATAAGATCTCACCAGGGAAAATATGACCTTGTGGTTATAGCATTAGGCCGAGACTTAAGTGATGGTGTGCAATGCCTTGCTCTGACACAAACTTTCTGGGTAACCCTGGTTAAGTCATTTAACCCACTCTGTGCCTCTTTCCCCCATCTGTAAAACAGAGATAACACTGACATTCTTCCACCCTTTGGCTGCCTGGTCTATTTCAATTATAGACTCTTCAAGGCAGGGGACTAACTATGTATGCATACAGTGCCTAGCACAACGGGGTCCCAATCTCACTAGGGCCTCTAGACATTATTAACACACAAATAAAAAACAACAGCAGCAGAACAGCCAAGAGACTCTCTGCATAAAATAGGATAGAAAATATAGCAGACACTGTTGTAATTTTCCAATTTTACCTTTGATAAATGTGGTAGATGTTATTTTCTTAGCAGATGCAGTATTCCCTTTCCTTCCTTATACTACTTATAGGAAATACTTGGATATTGTAAATACTGATGTAGCATTATTTAGTTATCTAAGGAATTATCTAAAGGCAAGCAAATTTTTGGTTGCTTACTTCAAAGGGGATTACTACATATTTAATAACGAGAAGGGAATTCAAAATAATTTTTAAAAAAGGTTTCATTGTAAGGGTTTGTCTACACAACAACGCAGTCTATGGGGGTTCGAACTGCAGAGTGCTCTAATGTGTTGCACTCCAACTGCCCCATGTAGGCTCTGCTGTAGCAAACAAAAAAGATGCCTAGCATGCATTAACCTAGTCCTGTTTAAAATGGGACGACATCAGTGCGAGCTAGGTACCTTGTAGTTCACGCCAACAGGGTCTACACAAGGCAGGGAGACTGCAACATGTAAGAGCACTACATGTGTGAACTCTATATTTCACAACTCATACCCCGGATGGCAGTGCCATGCCATAAGTCCCATTTTTTGTTTATTGGGATAAAGCAGCCTTTCAACTATCCCGTCCAGTTTATCTTGTTACCATTGATGGCTGTTCAGTGGCCTATGTGAAACAAACACAGTGGCCGCAGTCTAGTTGCCAGTGGACAAGTGTCCACATCACCAAAACACTTCATCTAAATCTGGCAACTTTGTTGTCAGCCTTGAAGGGCTGAAGGGCCTGGATACTGAGCTCTAGGGATGCTCTCTCCCAGATAAGGTTTGAAACGCACGGGCAGGAATGACAGGGATAGTTTACAATGCCTTTTCCTATGCTGTACCTGTCCACTGGATGACTAGAAGACTGCAATCCTGGGGGATTTTGCTTTGAGCAACATTATATTCACACATACAGCTGGAGGCGGTCTCACTTTTCAGATGACACCGAATGCCTATGGCCTTGTCTACACTATAAAATTACTCCGATTTTACAGAAGTCGGTTTTTGGGAACAGATTGTATAAAGTCGAGTGCATGCGTCCACACTGAGCACATTAATTTGGCAGTGTGAGTCCACAGTACCGTGGCAAGCGTCGACATTCCGAGCGGTGCACTGTGATTAACTATCCCACAGTCCCCGCTGCCCATTGGAATTCTGGGCTGAGCTCCCAATGCCTGATGGGGCCAAAAATTTGCCGCGGGTGGTTATGGGTAAATGTCGTCAGTCAACCCTCCCTCCGTGAAAGCAATGGCAGATAATCATTTTGCGCCCTTTTCCCTGGATTGCCCAAGCAGATGCCATAGCACGGCAAGCATGGAGCCCGTTCAGCTCACCGCAGCAGTTATGACCATTGTAAACACCTCGTGCATTATCGTGCAGTGTAAGCAGAACCAGCACCTGAAAAACCAGGCGAGGAGGCGACAGCAGCGCGGTAACAAGAGTGATGAGGACATGGACACAGATTTCTCTAAAACCGCGGTCCTTGGCAATTTGGAGATCATGGTGTTAATGGGGCAGGCTCATGCCGTGGAACACCGATTCTGGGCCCGGGAAACAAGCACAGACAAGTGGGACCGCACAGTGTTGCGGGTTTGGGATGATTCCCAGTGGCTGTGAAACTTTCGCATGCGTAAGGGCACTTTTATGGAACTCTGTGACTTGCCTTCCCCTGCCCTGAAGCGCAAGAATACCAAGATGAGAGCAGCCCTCACAGTTGAGAAGTGAGTGGCAATAGCCCTGTGGAAGCTTGCAAGCCAGACAGCTACCGATCAGTTGGTAATCAATTTGGAGTGGACAAATCTACTGTGGGGGTTGCTGTGATGCAAGCAGCCAACGCAATCATTGAACTACTGCTATCAAATAAATTGGTTAGTCTCTAAGGTGCCACAAGTACTCCTTTTCTTTTTATCAAAGGTAGTGACTCTGGGAAACGTGCAAGTCATAGTAGATGGCTTTGCTGCAATGGCATTCCCTAACTGTGGTGGGGAAATGGACGGAACGCATATCCCTATCTTGGGACCGGACCACCAGGGCAGCCGGTACATAAACCGCAAGGGGTACTTTTCAATGGTGCTGCAAGCACTGGTGGATCGCAAGGGACGTTTCACCAACATCAACGTGGGATGGCCGGGAAAGGTTCATGACGCTCGCGTCTTCAGGAACTCTGGTCTGTTTAAATGGCTGCAGGAAGGGATTTACTTCCCAGACCAGAAAATAACTTGGGGATGTTGAAATGCTTATAGTTATCCTTGGGGACCCAGCCTACCCCTTAATGCCCTGGCTCATGAAGCCATACACAGGCACCCTGGACAGTAGTAAGGAGCTGTTCAATTATAGGCTGAGCAAGTGCAGAATGGTGGTAGTGTGCGCACTGGGATGTTTAAAGGGTCGCTGGCGCAGTTTACTGACTCGCTCAGACCTCAACGAAACCAGTATTCCCATTGTTATTGCTGTTTGCTGTGTGCTCCACAATATCTGTGCAAGTAGGGGGGAGACGTTTATGGCGGGGTGTGAGGTTAAGGCAAATCGCCTGGCTGCTGAATACATGCAGCCAGACACCAGGGCGATTAGAAGAGCACAGCAGGAAGTGCTGCGTATCAGAGAAGCTTTGAAAACCAGTTTCATGACTGGCTAGGGTACTGTGTGACACTTCTGTTTGTTTCTCCTTGATGAAAACCCACCCCCTTGGTTGACTCTAATTCCCTGTAAGCCACCCGCCCTCCCCCCTTCGATTACAGCTTGCTTGCGAAGGAAATAAAGTCACTATCGTTTAAAAACCATGTATTCTTTATTAATTGATTATAAAAATAGGGAGATAACTCACAAGGTAGCCTGGGTGGGATGTGGGAGGAGGGTAGGAGGGAAGGAAAAGGCCACTTCAAAACTTGTTGAATGACAGCCTTCTGTTGCTTGGGCTGTCCACTGGGGTGGAGTTGTTGGGTGCCCGGAGCCTCCCCCCTCCGCGTTCTTGGGCGTCTGGGTGAGGAGGCTATGGAACTTGGGGAGAAGGGAGGCCGGTTAAACAGGGGCTGCAGCGGCAGTCTGTGATCCTGCTGCCATTCCTGAACCTCCACCAGATGCCGGAGCATGTCCGTTTGATCTCGCAGTAGCCCCAGCGTTGCATCCTGCCTCCTCTGATCTTCCTGCCGCCACCTTTCATCTCGATCGTTCCTCCTGTCCTCACGTTCATTGGCCACTTTCCTGTACTGTGCTACTGTGTCCCTCCACACATTCTGCTGACCTCTGTCAGTGCCGGACGACTGCCTGAGCTCAGAGAACATTTCATCGCGCGTGCGTTTTTTTCGCCGCCTTATCTGAGATAGCCTTTGGGACGGAGGAGGGAGACTTGAAACATTTGCAGCTGCGGAGGAAAAAAGGGAGTGAAGTATTTAAAAAGATACATTTTACAGAACAATGGCTATACTCTTTCACGGTGAACAACACTATTCACATTACATAGCACATGTGATTTCGGTACAAGGTCGCATTTTGCATCTTATATTGAGTGCCTGCGGCTTTGGTTTTAGAGATCACACAGGCAGGGCCGGGCAACAGAATTCGGCTTGCAGGCGGCCATGGTAAGCCATAGTCTTTCGGCTTCTGCAACCTTCATAACAGCAGCGCCCTCCTTTCCCATACCAAGCAAAGCCCGTTGAGTTGGCCATTTAGTGCTGTGATTTTCGTGTTAATGTGCAGCAGCAGAAACCAAACTAACCACTCCCCCAATCCAATTCTCTGGGATGATCGGTTTACCCCTCCCCCCACTGCGTGGCTGGTATCAGGGGAGATCGCTGCTAGCCAAGTGCGAACAGCTCAGTGCCAATGCCGCCGCCGGGCTCCCCCCCGCACTTGGCTAACTGCGGGGAGGATTTCTTTTCAGCCACAGGCAAACAGCCCAGCAGGAACGGCCACCTCTGAATGTCCCCTTAATTAAATCCCCATATTTCAACCAGGTTACCATGAACGATATCACTCTCCTGATGATAACACAGAGAGATAAATAACGGATGTTGCTTGAATGCCAGCAAACACTGGGACCATATGCTGCCAAGCTTTGTCATGCAATGATACCAGATTACTTGCTACTAGCATGGTGTGGTAAAGTGTCCTACCATGGAGGACGGAATAGGGCTGCCTTCCCCAGAAACCTTCTGCAAAGGCTTTTAGAGTACCTCCAAGAGAGCGTCATGGAGAGGTCCCTGGGGGATTTCTGCTCCATCCCCAGACACGTTAACAGACTTTTCCAGTGGCTGTACTGGCCACGAATACATCCCAAGTCCTCAGGGCAAATTAATCATTAAAAAACGCTTGCTTTTAAAACATGTATTATATTTAAAAGAGTACACTCACCAGAGGTCCCTTCTCCAGCTTGGTTGGGTTGGGAGAGTATTTCAGTCAGGGTGATAAAAAGATCCTGGCTGTCGGGGAGAATGGTGTGCTGTGTGCTCTCCTCAAGCTCGTCCTCCTCCTCCTCATCTTCCCCATCCGCAAAATCCTCAGACATGGCGGAGAGTACTCCATCATCGGAGCTCACAGACAGGGGTGGGGTAGTGGTGGCGGCCCCCCTTAGAATTGCCTGCAGCGCAGCGTAGAAGTGGCAAGTCTGGGGCTCTGTCCCGGAGCGTCCGTTTGATTCTTTGGTTTTCTGGTACGCTTGTCTGAGCTCCTTAAGTTTCAAGCAGCACTGTGTTGCGTCCCTGATGTAGCCTCCGTCCATCATGGCCTTGGAGATTTTTTGAAATGTTTTGGCATTTCGTCTTTTGGAACGTAGTTCTGATAGCATGGATTCCTCTCTCCATACAGCGATCAGATCCAGTATCTCCCGTTCAGTCCAGCTCTTTTTCGATTCTGGGACTGCATGGTCACCTGTGCTGATGAGCTCGCCTGGCCAAACAGGAAATGAGATTCAAAAGTTCCCGGGGCTTTTCCTGTACACCTGGCCAGTGCATCCGAGTTCAGAGTGCTGTCCAGAGCGGTCACAAAGGTGCACTGTGGGATAGCTCCCAGAGGCCAATACCGTCAAATTGCGTCCACACTCACCCTAATTCGAAACGGCAATGTCGATTTCAGCGCTAATCCCCTCATCGGGGAGGAGTACAGAAATCGATTTTAAGAGCCCTTTATGTTGACAAAAATGGCTTCGTTGTGTGGATGGGTGCAGGGTTAATTCGATTTAACGCTGCTAAATTCGACATAAACTCATAGAGTAGACCAGGCCTAAGAAGCTTTGGGAGTGGCCATCAGCCTTAAATAAAAGCCTTAAAATAGCTACTTAGACAGACAGACAGACAGTAATGGTCCTGTCATCATTCTCTTGTAAACCATTTGCACTTCTGCAGACTAACATCTATGTAACAAAAGAAACAACATACTGTGGAATCTTATCACGAATCTGACACCACCACTTCTTGCTATTAACACACACACACACACACACACACACACAACTTACTTTAATTCAAGTTAATTTGCCACCAGACAAGCTTTTATTTGCGAAGCTGCTGAACTTCCATCTGCAAAGGTTTATGTTCGGGTCTATTTGCTTTTTTATTGGTTTCTCCCTCATTGGATAAAATTAAGGTTTTTTTTTCCAATTTCCTCATGAATGCAGTTCTCCTTTTAATCTTCCCTCCTTCTCCCCTAAGGCAGTCACCACTCAATATTTCACTTCGGCAAGGGAAACTACAAAAGCATTTCTAGCTGCCAACCTCACTATCTCTCTTAGAAGAATGATGTCCTAATATGCCATAGCCCCAATTCATACCCCCACAAAGCCCATGTCCCCCACTTCCAAGACCTCTGTGAACTTGGTGGTCAAAGAATGTGACTGTCATGTGCGTCCCAGTTTGCTAGCATAGTCTCATTGTACCATGCTCGGATTTTTAATTTTTTAAACAGCGAACCTCTCATTCGATAAAACAGTCGAAGCTAAGAAAACCAACTAGTTAAAATTGCCCTCCTCCTTCCTGATAAAAAATTACCACATAAATCCACCTTATCATTTCTCTTAACCTGACAAGGCCCAAATATAGGATGGGAAACAGACAAAAATGAGGGAAACAGACATTATCCATTTAACTTTAAATGAGGTGAGATTCATTCCTTTAGCCTAAATAACATTCTATATCCCCAGCTTCATGATTCTTTATTTCTGATGTAAGTAATTTTCAATCACAAAAGTGAGGAGAGGCCAAATTTGTATGGAATGTGGGAACTTTGGGACGACTGAGTAATATCCCTTGAAATCAGAGACAACTGAGACATGTGTATGTCACTAACAAAACACCACAGAAGATACACAAAAAAAGAACTTTACTTTTTAAAACGTACTTAAAACCACCACTCTGTCTCTCCCATGGAGTTCAATAAGTGGAGCAATTTCTCACCGTCTGTGCATTAAAAGCCAAGGCAGAGGGAGAAGTTTCCATTTTATCTAGTAAAAAAAAAAAAACCTGTTTGCACAGACATGGGCCCTTCAGACATATGCAGCCCTACACTTCGACACTTTGTGGCAGATGTTTAATTGGAAGGAAGTGATTTTAAACATCTGCAACCAACATCTGAGAAGGTGGTTGAAGACCACACAGAGCCTAAAGGAAATTAAATTGTACGCAATTATGTCACTTCCTAGACTGTGTATTTAGGAGAATGAACATAATAAACAAAAACAGAAGTTTCAGTGGTGAGCCATCAACATTCCCCCCCAACTCCCTCTCCCGGCAACAGAAAAATGATGGTGCTTTAAAAGATACAAAGTCATTGAATCATAGCCACATTTGATGGCAGCCAGTATTTGACCAACCGAAGATGCTGCCATCCATAGAAATTTGCCCCCTGGGGAAAAAGGAAAATATAAACTCAGAAACAATTTAGTATCAGGCCCTTAATTCCCTCAAGGAAGCAAATTAAAATAGACAATATTTAGAAGATGAAATGCAATGGAACTCAGGTGCGTCAAAAGAATATGGTTTGGGTGGCTGAAAATGTAGTATATATAAATATTGTAAGGCTTTTCACCAAAAAAGCAGGAGACAGTGTCTTACTGCAAAAACAACGAGGAGTCCTTGGGGAACCTTAGAGACTAACAGTGCCCCAAGGACTCCAGGTTGTTTTTGCTGATACAGACTAACACGGCTACCACTCTGAAACCTGTCCTACAGCAGTTCTCTAACCACACTGCAGAACCTTTGCTGGTGGCCCACGCAAAACTGGCAACCTACATGATACTTGCTCCTTTCCCTTGTTGTTTCCAGCAACATCTAGAAAACTCTAGGCTCTTCGTTGCAAAGAAGCACTGGGGATATTTGTAAAACCAGCTAGTAGCAAGGGAGACTAATCAACCTAGCTTTCTCTGCTAGGGTTGCTACTACCTTGGAGGAAGAGGACAGGAAATCAGAGTGGATCACAAGTACTGGAGACAGCAGCAGGACAGGGGCTGCTAAACAAGTAACTGTGAAAGGTATCCGCAAGACAATTTTAAGAATTCGTCCACATTATACAGTTTAACAAGCCCAGGTGTAATAAATCCATCTCCCAAGAAACATTTTCTGAAGTTTTCATTTTTCATCAGTGCTTTGAAGATTTTTTGTAAGGTGACTAAACACAGCAGCATTTGCAAAAAGCAGATTTGTACTGACAATGTTGGAATGGTTTTAAATTAAGAATATGGATGCTTTCTTGGTCCTTCCCTTATGTCAATAACTTCAAAAGTCCTTTGCTTGCACCTGTGTTTTACACTATTAGGATCTTAAGTTATTTTAAAAGAGAATAATATTCTAAGCAACTTATAGCTTTCCACTTGAGTCCCAACCACAGTGTAAAAGTTACTCAGTAATATCTGTATTAGAGTAATTTTTAAAATATAAATTATTTCACCAGGAATGTATAAAAATAACTGTCCCATGGTTGGAGGTGACAGGAGTTAAGAGTTGTGGGAGCTCAGCATCTCTGAAAATGAGACCTCTTAGCTCAGTGTCTAATATAGCCCTAGATGCCCAACTTCAGACAAGTGTGAAAACACTGTTTTATCATTCCAATAGTTAAACACACATTAATAATTAAATGGATAGCATCACTGTGAAGTTTTGATTTGATTTGATTTTTGAGACTACTAAAATGCTGAAATCTTTAAACTGAATTAGGATCAAGCCAATTGAATGGCAAAGGCTGAACTTACACAGGGATATCGTACAGTTTCATAAACGAAGGAAGTGACCCATAAATCTTTTCTATAAAACCGTTTGATCACTTAAATGTTCTGCAGGGGGAAACCAACCCTTTTGATCGGCTCATTGGGAGCGATGAGCTACTACTTAGAGTGCCCTGTAAATAGCACTGGTAGTCTACTGGAGCTGGGTAATATCAAAAGAACATTTCAGGATATGTGACCTACAAAAACACTGGAGTGATGCCCGGGCAGAATCTGAAGGAACGGGAGGCAAGTATGTTGTGCTCTTGCTGTAATATTCTCCCTTATATAGCTGATATTCCTTGACTTCCCACTATAAATCCTTTCTTAATCTAATGGAGAGTCAAAGACTTTGAAGATAAAAACAAAGAAGTTCAGGGCAACCCAAAAGGGATGGCATCCCTCAGGAAGAGATGACTCCACGCCATTTGTCAGCCCCCTGTCTTTACTCTTATATGCAATACACTTTTCTCTAGAAGATTGATAATTTTATAGTGTGGAAAGAAAGCCACGAATCCACTTCTGGGCTACCTGGAAACCTTCACAGGCCAGTGGTCACAGGTTACCAAGCTCACACATATTGGACAATGTGAAACACACTTTGGTGGAAAGCACTGTCCACTCTTTATTCTGAAAATGCTATAAGCTGGAACTGTGCCTTTCTTCCTCCAGGAAAAAACAAACCAACAGTCAATCCCAAGGGTAACAGAAGCAGAGGAAATAATTGCTTAAAGTGATGTAAAAAGGTCTCATTTTGTCACAGACAGAATGCATAGTTCTTGGCAATGATGGTGTTGCCCCAACTTGTGGCATGTACCTTCATTTTGAAATATTAAAAATATTTTTCTAAATTAACCGCTGAGAAGGAGCAACTCAAGATGGAAAAGCATGTGCTTTCTCCCCTCCAACAAGTTACGGTGGCCCACTCATAGCCACGTAAGGAACTAATGTGGTTGTTTTAAGAAGCAAGATAGCAAAAGATTAAATTTTTGCCAGCTGTTAAGACACCAGTTTTGTCACTCCTGTTCTGTACTCCATAATTTTCCCAGATTATGGGTTTTACTTCATTTGTGGCAGGAAACAAACACTGTGTTTTTGGAGTTGGGGGGAAATTCAGGATCCCCACAAACAGTCTCAAAATGGAGTTGTTGAGGAAAGAAAAGGACTCAATATTTTTGTGCATTAAAGTGTGTTAAACCAACTCCTCCCCTTATATGAGGAATTCTTTGGGTGTCTTGAAGCAAAAGCAAATTGGAATGTGCCACACTGACCTGAAAAGTGAGGATGTGGGAAATAGCTGTTGTTAAGCACTGTACTGAGGCAGTACAGTGGATCTTATCATTATTTCCAAAGGAAGACACTAAAAGTACCTGTTGCTCCTCTAGGAAATCTATTATTATTGAAAAGGGCAGATTTTTTCAGATCAAAAGTTGTAATTTTTCCATGTAAGCTCTTAGTGTTACAAGAAACTGTGCATATAATAATGGTCAGTGAGTATTCTATGAATAAGAGCCAGTCTCTCCCAAAACATAGCACACCCCTTCCTCTCTCTCCCCACCCTGAACAAAGAACAGGCAGTTCTCTGAGATCACATGTTCACAGACAAAGCTAGTCCCACAGTTAAATTCACCCATCCAATCACTTAACACTTATTATAGGGTTTGTCTTCACTGCAGAATTAGCCCAAATGATCGGCACCTGGCTCTCATTCTTTCCCAGTGAATAACGGGAGAACTTGTTTGTCCTCTAGGTAGACAGTAGGGAATTGTGGGATGGCATTGGAGTACTATCAGCACTGCAGTGGTTTAGCCTGTGTCCTCACTGCAAACTAGGCAGGTTACCAGCCCAAGTGAATGTGGAACCCCGGCTCTAACCCAATACGGCAGCCAAACTAGGTAGCCTAGGTTGAAAACACTAATAAGCTTTGGATAAGAAGTTTTGTGTATGAATGGAAGGGGGTTAGGGGCAATGCCCAAGTAAAAGCCCGGGCTAACTCTGCAGTGAAGACATAGAGGAGGCCAGCCAACATGAAGCACCCTCCTGTTGCATGATCCTGCCAAGGATCACATATATATATTGTAATTATTGATTTCAGTGGGACTACTTCAGGGAATGAAGTTAAGCACATGCATTAAATGTTTGCTGAATCATGACAGAATCTAACAGAACTGGCGAGCAAATGTGGAAATAAATAGAAATAAAATTCACGGTCACCAACATTTTTCAATCAGTCCCTTATAAATAACTTAAATTTATCGTCTTCTGCAATAGTCAAAACTAAAAAGGGAAAGGTATATATTGATTTTAAAGCGAGCAATTTGAATGTGTAAGCAATCTGAATACAAGGAGAAATGTGCACAACAGGACTTTTGATGGGATAAATGCACTTTACAATGTGGTGGGTTGTGTCAGTGGGTATTTAAAAAAATCCTAAATTGAATTTTACATGTAGATAAAAATACATACAAAAAGAAATAGCCAAATATATAATGAACCAAGAGCTTGACTAAAATGTAAAATTGGCCAACAGAATGTAAGAAAAATTAGTAAAGATTCATTTTATACAGTATATGCAAAATACTTCTATTAAGTGTGCTATATTAAGCTGTAAGATTTGCCATATTGAGGCAAAACATAAATCTGTATGTTCACAGTTGATAGCATAACATCTGTCAAAGGAGTAAGTCTAGAAGATGGAATAGATCCAATGGTTTATATAAGGTTGTGTAGCAACTTTCCATTAAAGAAGGATTATTTCAATGGATTCATCACCTTTCATCTCTGCACACTCAGTTGAAGTATAGCAAAAAGATAACCACAGAAGTTTTCTTTTCTCACATCACTTGAAAACACAGTGAGGTATATTTCCTTCTTTTTAAACTTTAAGGGCCTGATTTTCAGAGGTGCTCCAATTGAAGTTAATAAAAACTGTAAGTGCTCAGCAGAAGGGACCTTTAGTTTTTAGCCACACACTAGGGTAGGCACAGTCAACAATATGCTCCCGGGCTGTAGTTGACCTGGCTTAGTTCACACCTCCTGATAAAAATGACAAGTGTCTTGTCTCCACTAGGATTTTACAGCAGGATAGCTAATGCACATTCATTATCCTGCTGTAAAGACCCCACCATTTCTGCAGTGAAGTCATAACCTGAGACTGTGAACACAGCTGCTAGCTGGCATGCAAGTAACATTTCTGATAGAGATACACATTTGCTGAGAACCTCTCCTCCATCAAGTCATCTCACAAAGACAACCAAGCAACTTCAGAAACCAACAACTTTCAGTGGATACTAACCTGAAGAATTCAATGCAGAAAGCTAGAAGGGAAAGGTGTTTATTTTCTCTGTTTAAGCATACACACACGCAATCATCAAACATGGTGCCTCATTTCCAGTATCTTAGGGCAGCCTATATTTTTAAACTTGTAGGCTCAAGGAATTACCAGGAAATAAGGATTAGAAGATGTGTGCATCTGATCAGAATATTAAGTACATTTTAAAATAGAAGTCATGATTTATTTAGCCCTCTTACCTGCTTTTCCTTTCTGAATTAAATGCTGTTGATAACTTTATTAACTTCCCATGCAGCCCATCAGTCCCCATGGCAGGTGTTTTACCAAGTGGAAGAAATCTGATCTTTTGCAGTATACCTACTTGATTAATCCCTTGCTAGTACATCGGGGCAAGTTTGCTGTGTTATTTAGGCAGTGAGCATACTTAAAAGCTCACAATCAACCCTAGTCATTTAGGAAGCTTTACTGAAGGTCCCACGTGTACATCTCCATGTAAGGAGTATCATGTTTTCCTTTCCATCCCTTTGGGGAAAATTTCTACTCCTTAATGATCTAAAACCAGCAAATGGTATGACATTAAAATAAATAAATCAAGCATAGAAAACCAAAAGAATAAAATCTTCTCACAAAAGACAAGGAATCTTCCTTTAAATTATTTTCTCCCTTACACCCTTTCCTTGGTTCCAATTTTGTAATAGAGGCGGCTGGGTAATTTGGTTTCAAAGCATGGGCAAAAAGAGACTCATTTCAAAAAGGAAATGAAAAAAACAAAGTTGAAGAGATCAGTGTGTCAGGCACTACTCTTCAGGATACCATGAGGAAAGGTGTGTTAAGGATACCATGAGGAAAGGTGTGTTAAAAATACCTGAGATCAGACACACATTTCATTCTGTTCTTACAGTACTGTTGACTTAAATTAGGAAAAACTCAAAGACACAGATGCTTAACATTGTTTCACAAGTGAATTAACTCCAGAAATACATCATAGGGACTGTTAGAGACTAGGAGAAGGTATTGGAACACCTTCCCATTCACAATAGTGTATGTTTCACCAATAACCATTTCCTGTAACTCAGTGGTTTGAATACAGCTGATTCACCAAAGAACTTAAGCATTTGCCTAAATTTAAGCACTTTAAACTAACTTTGATATCAATGAAACTACTAGTATGCTCAGTGTTTTACATGTTCTTGATGAATCAGAAGCCATCTCAGCAGAATTTCACTGATTCTGATTTGGCCACATATTCCCTTCTGCTGCCTCCTCTCCTCCTTTATCGTTTGCAATAACTGAAGGGTTAGTATTAACAGCTTGATTCAAGAAAGCACTTTAAGCAAGTTCTTATCTATAAGGGCATGCACTTAAAACCCACAGAGTTCAATGGAAACTAAGCATGTGCTTAAATCTAAGCATGTGCTTGTGTTTTTCTGAGTAAGGATGATTTTATGATTGGCCAATTAAGTCGATGACAAAAATGGGGCAGGATTACCCTTTTAAAAAGCTCAACAGCACCAATTCTTTGGCAGTGACAAAATGTCCCCTTTTTACTTATTTAAGGGACGAGCTGCAGACTGATACAGCTTGCCTCCAATGAAAATAAATTTACAAGTGAGTAGATACATTAGATAGAATTTGATTCCTCTGTAGGAATCCTTTTCTAATTTTGGCGTGTACCAGCCTGCTGTAGATCTTTCATTTACTGAACAGAATATTGTTTAATTCTATATCCATGTTAATTCTAGAAACATTTTAACAATTTAAAAATAATAAAGTATTAATTAAACAAAAGCAAACAGTTCTAATAGTGCTGAGAACATAAACAAACCTTATCCAGACAGCAGAAATAGCAACGGGAGTCCCTGGAGGTCAAAATACAGCTAGCTGCCTCTGCAACACAAAGCATCAGGGCAACGCAGCAGGATCAAAACCCAGACTCCCATCAGACTGCTCTGCTAAACACTTCCACAGGAATATCTGATTTCTTTTTACATGCCTCTGCAATTTTAGTCGGCACACAGAGACCAGCTCAAACAAGCCTCTAAGGTTATGTCTACACTAGAGAGCTTACAGTGGCTGCGCTATAAGATCTCTCGTATAGCCACTCTATGCAGACTGGAGAGAGCTCTCCTGTCAACATAATGAATCCACCCCAACAACCAGTGGCTTATGCTGCCGAAATTTATAGTGCTGGGGGGGAGGGGGAGGATTCACACCCTGAGCGACATAAATTTTGCTGACATAAGTGGTAATATAGACATGGCCTTAGCTTTGATAATTCAGCCCATTCCTCTCCGTTTACAGCCATTTTAAATTTAATTTGATGGACTATATGACAACCATTATTAAGTGCTGCAGTGTTGCAATGGAAGGTGGATGTGGAAGGGTACAGATTGTGAGGCGGGGCAGGGGAAACAGTAAACATATCAAGCAAAGATGTAACTTCTAGACTGGTAAATTTTGGTGCAACTCAGGACTGTTTAATGAAAAATGTAACAGAAATACAAATGTTTTCAAGTAAACGAGGCAACAAACAAATAGGACAGTTATGGAGTGCTATACATCCTTTAGTCTCACCAGTCTGCAGAACTCACCTCCGGTGTCCCCAGAGGCCCGCACTCAGCAAGATACTTACATGTTACCACATGATGGGATTACTCACACGGTTAAAGTTAGGCACATTCTTCACTATCATGCTACATCAAGGCCACAATTGCTGACAATATTACTGTTGTGTAGAGCAGCGGTTCTCAACCTTTCCAGACTACTATACCCCTTTCAGGAGTCTGATGTGTCTTGTGTAATACAAGTTTCACCTCATTTAAAAATTACTTGCTTATAAAATCAGACATAAAAATACAAAAGTGTCACAACACGCTATTAGAGAAAAGTTGCTTACTTTCTCATTTTTACCATATAATTATAAAATAAATAGATTGGAATATAAATATTGTACTTATATTTCAGTGTATAGTATATAGAGGAGTATAAACAAATCATTGTATGAAATGTTAGTTTGTACTGACTTCGTTAGTGCTTTTTATTTAACCTGTTGTAAACCTAGGTATATATCTAGGTGAGTTGATATACCCCCTGGAAGACCTCTGTGTATCCCCACAGGTACATGTACCCCTGGTTGAGAACCACTGGTGTAGAGGAACCAAGCCAAGCAAGCACTAGTTGTATCCTCTGTGAGACTGTCGCATTAGGTGTGCATGTGGGGGGAGGAGGGGACATACAGGTTGAGATTTTCCTGTAGCGGATTTAACTATGCATCTTCGGTGACTTTTAATGGAAGACGTGTGGCTAAATCCCCTACAAGGCTTTGAAAAATTGCAATCTCAATTCCCATAATCTTGTGATAAAAATCAGAGTGAATAAAGAATATACCAGCTGAATTTTCAAACCAACTAGCTTTAAATAGTCAAACTAATATAATCCATTTAAGGCCACCCAATCTGCAAAGCTGGGCCAACATTCTCATCTTGGGCGGTGATGTAAAATGAACTTCAGTTAACTAAGAATTTTGGTTAATTGGTAGTTTTGTTTGCTTTTTAACCCAAACATGTGATAGTGAGAGCCAGAAGATTAATTGCAGAGCTAGCAGCTGATAAATTGCATTTATCATGTATCTTTTGACTACCTCACCTGCACTCTGCCCACTAATCCATCTTTATTGTTCCAAGGCCTGTTCAGTTGATCTCATGGTAGCTAAGGCATGTGGCTCTGCACATTGATACGGGGAGGTGCCCCAAAATAGTACATTTACAATCCTCTAAGAACTTGACTATATGTATATTTAGTTTGCAGCAGGCTGGGGTGTGACTTTACCCCGCAGTAGCCAGCCTACCATGCACTGACTGTCCATGCAGATCCTGCTGATGTGCATTAACAGTTCCTTAGTGTGCTTTAATCAAGGCAGGCTAGTGACAGGTAGAGTCACAATCCAGCTGGATGCGAACTAAGTGTTTGGCTAGACAAGCCCAAAAGCATTGCTATCGGAGTTTTTTCCTCTAGTATAAGTGGCATACGCAGAATAAGAGCTTTAGTGGTATAGGATGTGTAATTTACTCACCTGAGTAGTATGATCATTCAAATTTACAGCATGCTTACAGAAACTTTATACCACACTCAAGCACAGGCTATTACTGTATAATACACATACACACACTTCTACAAATCCCCAGATTTGTATCCAAAATCCTAATCTGTTCCCAAGATTATATGGAGGGTATCACCCACTTGTGCATCTCAACATTTTGAAGCGGACAAAGGAACCTCTTTGGAGGTACCAATTACATTGCTTTGTCATCATTCTATCCAGTCTAAAACACTTACCTAACTGTTCATTGATTGATGAGCTAAGGTTAAATAAATGTGTTCAGCACATTTATCCATCTCCCCCCACGACCACCATACATACCCCTTCATGTTTAGTGCTTGAGCCTCCCCCCCTCACAGGACAGGTTTTGAAAACAAATCACTCCATTCTGAACAATCCCAACCTCTCTCAAACCTGAACATTTCTCAGTGAAGTCTCTAAGACATGAATTCTACCAGATCACAATGAAATGAGAGAGAGACAACATAGCCTTTAACAAAACAAAAGGCTAGCAGGCTCCGGAGCTCAGTGAATCAAAGAGGGCTGTGTCATAGGAAATTGTCAAGATGGCTCTGACTGTTGGGATTCTTCTCCATTTTTCCACGTATCATTTTCAGTGTTTCTGTTTCCCCTCCTCATAATCAAAGCTGTCAAATATCTTGAAGTCCTTCATGTTCCCTGTAATAGGTTCTAGAGTGTATGTGCTCTCACAGAAGTTTATATACTTAGGCCAAATTTCAGAAGCGCTTTGGAAAGAGGCAATTTGATGATACTGAGTCAAGGGAGAAGAAAAATGCTGACGTGCCAGAGAATACCCAGCCTTCAATGGAGCATGTGTTGAAAACTGTTCCAATGGGGAGTCTTACCTTCCAGCCAGAAGAGAATGCTGCCGCACTTGAGGAGCAGCTAGTCTGCATGGGGTACAAGTATGACTCCCGCAAAATGTGCATGCACTAGAAGGACTGGCTGCTTCCCTTTGGTCAACTGAGTCTCTGCCCTTGGATGTGGTGTGGGTTCCCATATTTGCGCATAAGGTGATATACTGTATCTGAAGGTAAAGCGCCCTGAAGTAATTTTAACATGCACATGTGCAGGTTAATTTATATACAAGCATATATAGAGTAATCAAAGCCTCCCTTTGAGCCACAACTAAGAAGTACCTGCGCTCTTTTTATAGTATTATTTATGTTACTGTAGAGGTTTAACTATTGCAACGTGGAGCCAAACTTTTGCTAAGCAGCATTCCAAGGGTGTGGAATTTGCTCCATTCAGAGCATCTGCCTCAGTCCATTCTTCTGCTCTTTGGAAAATAAAGGACAATCTCTCTCTTATCCTGGGACACTGTTAGCTCCTCCTCCCTTTGCTCACTTACGTTCCTCTCCTTGGTATTTTTACTTGTGCCATGGGGGTTATTTTTTATGTTTTGTGTAATGTTTTAACCTATGTGCTAGAACTAGGGGTGATGCTGCTCCCCCTGGCTTGAAGTGGTTTCCATCATATACAGGGTTTACAGTTTGGTTCAATGACTCTCAGCTCCCCCACTATACAAATTGTTCCAGCACCTTCTGTATTTTTAACAACACCCCAAACAATTTAATGACAGGGCCATATATTTAGCTCCCGGTGTAGCACTCCAGGTGACTGACATGACCAGGGCAGGGAGTGTATGTTTTGTAACTGTACTTTTGTTGTAATGATTCTCTGCTAGGATTTTGTTCCCAAGAAAACCCCATCTTCTCCCCTCCCCCGCCCCACACGCCTTCCTGCTTTGTTGTTTATACTTAGGTCAATTCACAGTTCTTGGGGTTACCGCTAATTATTTCAATGAAAGACAGATACACATTTAACTGCAGTATTTAAAAAAAAAAAAAAAAGCCATGAGTCTTCCAAAAAAAACCCTTCCCTTTCACACTGCTGTCTGGCATTTCAAGGCCACAAGGACTGCACAATAATACCCAGTGGGAGACGATGACTATTACAAATTCCCAACAATTTACATCTACCAATCTCATTTTTAGACCTGCGGTGAATCATTTTTCACATAGAGAATCTAGAGGCTACTACAATTCTTTGTCTTAATGAAATTGCTTCTATAGTTAGCACACTAAAACATGTGATTTGTTTTTACTATGATGAAAAGGCCTTACTTTACAAAGCAAGTCAGATGAATATGATTTGGGTCCAGCCAGGCAACTGTAGAGGAGACCATCAGACAAAACCCAACCACTCTGTTCTCAGAAGTTCAATATTACTTCCTGGGGACCAGTCTTGTTCAGATTTGTATGTTTAAATGACTCCAAAGTAAAGAAAGAAAGAAATAAAATTAACTATTAAAAATATTTTAATATATGAGGCACTGCAAGAGCTTGCATTAGAGGTTTTCAGGGCTCAGAGTGATCAGCTGGAATTCCAGGTATTGGTTTCTATTTGTAAAGCCCTAAATGGTTTGGGAAATGATTACATGCTTAACTTCTCTTTCCTTGTGTTAAAATGCCATAGTTGTGATCAGCAGAGATGCACAAGCCAGTGTCTCCTTGGTTTAACCAGGACAGGGGGCGTTGGCAAGCATTTTCCATGAAAGCACTTAAACTTTGGAACTTGCTCTCTCCAAACCTGGAATCTGAGCGGCCGGATTGATCAGCCTCTCAGTTTCCATTCCATCTGGGGAGGGAAGGGTCAATGGGCTAATGAGACTTCTGTGTGGGGTTTGATTTCAGAGGGGTTTATGGCAGCTTCATGAATTTGTTCATGCTTAACATTATTGTATGGAGTACAGTATAACGTTTTGTAAAGTGCTGAGAGTGTGAGGCTGGTGCTCTAGAATCCACATACAAACTGACTCAGCTTTAACAAAGGGAAGCAATGGCTCTTCATACACCTGCCTAATTGTTGCAAAGTGAGGAATGAACTAATAATATTTAACATTAAAAAACACTTTTACCCCACCTACAAAATGTGTCACAAGTCTTAAACAATTTATCCTCACAATGCCCCTGTGTCGATATGTAGGTAATAATCATCCTCACTTTACATATGGAGAAAAGGGAGTCAAAAGTCCTGTCTAAGGCAGCTCAGTGAGCCAGAGTTGTGATAAACTCCACTAGGGATGCTGCCCCCAATCCACACTTTGGCTACACATACATACACATCCACCCCCATTTGGTAACAGATGGACTCAAGCTATTAAGTTCAGATCAACCTGCAGTTGGAAAGTGTTGGTTACATACAGGGGTTTGATTCAGGCCCCCTTTCTAGTTTTAGGTCCAAATCAATCTTCATGCTGAACACTAATTTATTTTTGTAAGTGAAAAGTTATTTCTCCCCTTATTCCTTAATTTATTTCCTACCTATAACTGCTACATACAATGATTTAGCATGCTCGGATGTCAAGAATACAAAAGAACAAGGGGATTTGTTAGAATTAAAAGAATAGGTCAACAAAATAAATAAATAAAAAGCCAATCACGTAAACAAACAAACAAATAAATAAATAAAATAAGGCAGTTTTCTCTCTACCTGGAACACCTGCAGAGGAAACACGCACTGATTGTTTTCTTTATGAGTTATTAAAAAGTGAAGTAAAATGGAAGAAAAACAGTGTATATAAAGAGAACAATCAAGGTGCATTTTCAAAGATGGACAAATGATTACCTCCACTGAGTTTAACAGAAAACATAGGTTTATACACTGTAGGGAACAATCTTTCACCGATGAGGGGAATATATGTTCTAAAAGGTCGCTTCATATCTACTCTCCTTATCTAATTTCTGTTACTCTAGGACATTGCTCCTTTACTTCCACTTCCATATGATGTCAGAAGGATATGGTTTAAAAATCAGCATAATTTATTAGACTGGATCTGCTTGATTCTTTGATTATTCTTTAATTGATGTTTAAAATTATGTTTTATCACACAGCACCTAATCTAAATTCTTTATTACAGGTGTATTATATCTGGAAAGAACTAAGAAGAATGAAAGGAGATGTAATAGTAAAAACTATTAAAAAAATAATACTTCTCTGCAGGGAAATTAACCTAACTCATAATTCTTCTCTGAAAATAAGCATTGTCTACTAACCTTTATACTGGGCAATACTAGTTTCCTGTGCAAGGGGTTAAGAGCAAGAACATTCTTTAAGGCTAAATGACACAGGAATACAAGAATTAAGAAATGGATTTGGGATTTTGACCAGCAGAAACTCAGTTGCATATATTGATTGCACTTGTTATCTTGGGATAGAATGAGCTGATTTGCTCATCCAATTCATGCTCCTGTAGTGCAGCACATCAGTGGCAAAAAGCTATCAATACTATTGGAAGCAGCTAATCCTACTGTCCGGGTGGCTGGACTCCCCATGAATTTAATTGAATGCTCTCAATACATCCGGACCAACAGAAGGGCACTGGAGTGATCCACTGGTGTACATCTGGATGAAGCACAGCTGGAAAAGGATAACATGCCAGACTGTATTACAGCTCAGAAAGGGCACCTTGTGATGGGCAAATGTCACTATAAAGAATTTGCTTACTTCTCTCCTCCATATGCATATATGCATTCGCCTATCTTCCACCCCTTTTCCTTTCAGGTTTCTGCTGGATAGTTAGGTCACCAATTTCTTCACTTTCAAAGTGCTTTACAAGCATTGGGCCACGGTCAGCTCAGGTTTAAGTTTGTCTCTACCACCAAAAACCCAAGGGCAAAGTCACTGAAGCAGAGGTTCCACTGAGGGAAGGATACAGTAACAAAAAGGGGCTGAAATCTTTCCACAACCACTGTCAGCTCCAGCCTAGCCTCAAAGTGGATTATGCTCATTGGGAAATGAATGACAGGATGAGCTAATTCACTGTATTCTTTCCATAGTCTATGCTGATGGGGTGCCCACGGAGCACAGACACAAGCTACAGCTGCTCCCCCTAGGTAGCATTAACACTGGCTACTCTCCCACGTGGTGAATCACTCTGGTGTGCAGGAGGCCAGGCTGCGCAGGGATGTGGAATTGGTGAACCTAGCCCATTAATCTAAACTAAGTAGTTAGGCATGAATTACCTGCTTGTGTGCTGAAGCCACTATAAATTGTAGAGAAGGAGATTCGTAAATTTAATAGAGCTATATTTCTTGGATCTGTACTCCAGCATAGAATTATTATTATTATTGGAATTCTAGCAGTGTGTAGGGGTCCCACCTGTAATCAGGCCCTCCTGTGCTAAGCACTGCACAAATATAGATTTAGAAGCAGTCCCCGCCCCAAAGGCCTCTCAATTTCAACAGACCAGGTGGGCCATGGGTGAGAGAAAGGGGGCATTTTAATCCTTAATTCACAGATGGAGAGCTGAGGCACTGAGAGATTGACTGACTTGCCTAGGGGCACAGAGCGAGTGTGTGGGAGACCTGGGAACTGAACCCAGTCCAGCGTCATACATACAAGACAACCTCAAAAGGTGAGACATAAAAGCAAATACCACCCTTATTTAACCACCCATGATCGCTGTTCTCTTTTAGGATACTGTATATCTAGACCAGAATCCACATATTTGCTGGAAGTGTAGGGAAGAGCCAAGAGTTCACTGACTAGATAACCTGTGTTAAAATACAACTCACCCTGTCCACACCAATGTTTTAAGTCACATTAGCTAACACACTGAACAAGAAAAAGACCTTTTATCCTACTCAAGACAAACCCTTTGGCTCCAGCATCATGTCAAGGCTATGTCTTAAAACTGCGACTTGCCAATTCACTTAACTGCAATATAAATTGGTTATCTCAGGGTCCTTTGTACTGATAACTTTGGTATCTGACCCACTAAAAGCATAGCTTAATTACTCTTACGTTAAGCCATTATGGTCTTAAAAGGATACCCCAAAACCAAACAAATCTTAATACACAAAACCCTAATGACATGAAGTTTCATACTTTATTTAATAAAGTCCATAATTAAGAAGATTAAGTAGTGTTATTGTTTAACTGCAATACTAAAGAAAGCCAAACGGAGCCAACTGTGGTTGAAAACAAGCCAATCACAGCACTCTATCAAACAGAAAGAGTTGCTATCTCTGCTATCAAATGTCTAACACTTAGCCGCCCATCCAGGCTGTCACAGGATTCATTTGCTGCAGTTTCTCAGTGACTGCTGAGGTACTTTCTCTGCACAATACTGCCCTCAGGCCTCTCTCAGTGCAGAGATATCGAACACTGTCTTTTTCCGACAACGCTCCTGTATGATCTCATCCTGTCGTCCCCTTGTCTGGCCCCAGCTTGGCCTACTGACAAAAGCAAAAGCTACTCTGGGAGCAAGGAAAAGTTCAGCAGCTTGTTAAAGTATTTATGAAAAAAAAAAACCTGTAGCAAATTATTTCCTTCCTGATTTACCAAAAAAAAAACCAAACCACATGATCTGTGAACTCCATTTTACTTGCATAATAGGCCTTAAAATAAATGCATTATACAACTGAAATTGCTGGATTGGAAGGGCAAAAGCAGCCAAACTCATGCTCCAAAGAGCCTTCATTTAAATCCTGGAACCTCTAGGGGTCCCAATCAGCACTATGCTGCAAGGAGAACTCAGGCCGCACTGGGGGAGGAGGCATTAAGAGGAGAAAAAAGACAGGCAAACACAAAGGCATGCAGGTAGCCCGTAGTTCAGAAGCAAATGAGCATGTAACTAACCTGCTGGGCCATTCCCTATAGGTGTCAACAAGTCAACGGAATTTACCGTTGATATTTTGGGAGCAGCTGTCATGAAAAGAGACAAACATTTATTTTTAAAAGCTGTGTCATCTGTCTTCAGGGTGGGAAATGCTGCATTTGACCTGCTACAGAGACAGTGGCCCAGACACAGCAGCATGGGCTATAAGAGTAAATGGAGGTGCAGCCATTATGACAGGTTAAATGCCAAGAAACGGAGGCAAGAGGCACAAGTCATTAAATCACCATTACTACTGAAAAACCACATAATAACTTTTAAATACTTTTCATGCCAGACGGGTCTCCCTAGGCACCCTCCAGAACAGGGGTCTCAAACATGCGCCCGCGATTTTCTGCGGCCCGCCAGCTCCCCGCGGCCCCCCAGCGTTTACCTAAAGCAGCTCCGGCCTGGTGCGCACCGGGGGCAGGGCAGGCTCCCCGCCTGCCTTTCCTGCCCCCGCGCTGCTCCGGGAAGTGGCTGGGACCTGGGGGAGGGGACGGGACACCACAGAGGCCTGTGTGTTGCCCTGGCTGCGCCTCCAGGTACCTCCCCCGAAGCTCCCGTTGACCATGGTTCCCAGTTTCCAGCCAACGGAAGCTGCAGGAGGTGGTGCCTGAAGGCGCAGCCGGGGCAACACACAGACCCCTGTGTCCCCTCCCCGCCCTCCAGGTTCCGGTTGCTTCCCGGAGCAGCGCGGGGGCAGGATGGACAGGCAGGCAGGCAGGCGGGGAGCCTGCCCTGCCCCTCGTGCACGCCGGGCCGGACCTGCCCCCCGAAACCTTCCTGCACCCGGACCCCCTGCCGCACCTCACACCCCTCCTGCACCCCGACCCCCTGCCATAAGCCCCCTGCTGCACCCCGCACCCCAACCCCCTGCCCTGAGCCCCCTGCCGTACCCTGCACCCCTCCTGCACCCGGACCCCCTGCCCTGAGCCCCTGCCGCAACCTGCACCCCTTCTGCACCCCAATCTCCTGCCCTGAGCCCCCTGCCGCACCCTGTACCTGTCCTGCACCCCCTGCACTCCACGCACAAAGGGCTTCGGCCAAAAAGTGGGGAAAAAAACTACACAAGTACACTATGTAGGAGCTGTGCCAGTAATGGATGAACTTTAGAAGAGTTTGGGGCAGATATTTTCCGCAACAATAACCTAACAGGCTTTGTTTTCACTAGGAAAAAACATGTATTCTCACCTTACAGCAGCTAACATGTGACAACGAACATGGAAGTAAAAGTCCTAGTGAAGACAACGCCGTTTTTCGACTAACACGTTAGCAGATCAAGATAAACCCTAGGCTCCCAGGGCCGGCGCAAGGATGTTTCGCTCCCTAGGCGAAACTTCCACCTTGCACCCCCCTCTGCCCCCCCCGCCCCGGGAGCCCTGCGGCAGCTCCCCACCCCTCCACCCTGAGGTGCCCCCCCGCGGCAGCTCCCCCCCCACCCCCTGGCCCCTCAGCCCGGGGAGCCGTGCGGCAGCTCCCCACCCCAGCTCACCTCTGCTCTGCCTCCTCCCTGAGCACACCACCACCGTTCCAACTCTCCCACCTCCCAGGCTTGCAGTGCCAATCAGCTGTTTGGCGCCGCAAGCCTGGGAGGGAGAGAAGCAGAGCGGAGCGACATGCTGAGGGGAGGAGACGGAGCAGAGGTGAGCTGGGGCGGGGAGCAGTTCCCCTGGGCCCCCCGCCCAATACTTGCTGCAGGCGGCCCTCCCCACGCCCTCCTGCCCCAGCTCACCTCTGCTCCACCACCTCCCCGGAGCGCGCTTTTGACCTCCCCCAACCACTTGGCGTCCCAGGCGGCCACATAGTTTGCCTAGTGGTTGCACCGGCCCTGTAGGCTCCCAGAGTCTTCATCCTGACTGCTAAACACATGTGAAAACTACAAACTGCCTTCTCTTCACTAGGACTTTACCTCCTTTTAGTGGCAATGCATTAGCTAATAAAATGTAAGAACACACCTTTTAAAGATGCACCCCATCAGAAGCTTCTCCTTCCCACCACACCCAATGAACCATCTTCCTTCATCTCTGTCCTTCCCCCTGCCGCTTCCTCCTCCCTGTCATTTCAGATTGCCACCAGGTCTGGAGACCTCTACATGTTGCTCACATCATTACTCTGGCAATGACTGGACCCTCCAGAGTGCACACCACATATACACAGTGCTCTGGGACACAAGTCGATGGACGGGTCTAAAATCCAGTGGGCAGCAATTCACAGCTAAGCAGAGAAAACCTAAGAACTGATTTGCCCCAAATTAAAATGTTAGGGGGATGGAATAGAAGTGTATGGTGACCAGACAGCAAGTGTGAAAAATCGGGACGGGGGTGGGGGGTAATAGGAGCCTATATAAGAAAAAGCCCCAGATATCGGGACTGTCCCTATAAAATCGGGACATCTGGTCACCCTACAGTAGTGAGAGGAAAGACATAGTGGCTGCAGGGCTTAGAGAGGAGAGGAGGCAGTGAATGACACTGATCTGGACCAATCCAAGCTTCCAGAAAACTTTGGAGATGATTGACATTTGAAGCCACTTGTTATTTGGCAAAAAGTCGTTTGTTCATCCCTACAGTATACACAACTCAGTGAGTAGTTTAGCAAATTAATTTTATTTTAGTATGCCATTTACCTGCCCCTGTCCCCAAAAAAGGAAAAATAATCATAGTTCTAAGAAATGGGATAGATATTTACAGTTGGCACCCTCATTTTTGAATGTATATTGTCTTATTGCCAATGTAACAGTAATCTCTTTCTTTTTTTAGGGTGGGGTTGGACATGGGGGGAAACAGAACTTTATAAACACATTTAATGTTTGTGAAAAGTGGCAGAATGAATTTTTTCTTCATCCACAGAAAAGCTGCAGCACGAACAGCAACAGTGCCGGCTTCCCAACACCACCTCCTCGAAGTCCCTCAACCATACTGTGGAGCATGTTGGTATAAATTCCAACTCTGGCCTTATTGTGAACTTGATACTAGTGTAAATTGTTACGCATTTCTTCTACAAGAGTGAGGGACTTGTGTATTGCAAGAATTCTTGTATTGTGATACACAAAAAGGCCCATTTATACATAAGGGTGATATCCTGATATCCCACTGAAGCCAATGGGAACTTTCTTTTCACAGAAGGAATCAAAGATAATAGCCAGGATGTTTCAGGTCTTGTGGGACGCAACGTTCTTGCAGTGTGTCTGGTGGGTCAATCCAACTGTTCAGCTGCCTACACAATACAAACCACTGCACTACACATTCCACTGCATTGTCCCAACATTTGCTCTCTTGTCTTTACTTCACAAACCGCTGTGGATCCTCTTGGTTTAGAGCCCTCGGGTATTGTGCCTCTCCGATTTGCCAGTCACTCTTTGTTAATGGGAGCTATCAAACTAGAACAGGGAGACCAGACCCTTAAATAAACTAAATACAAATTCAATACAGAAAAAAAAGATTTGCACATCTTCCAAATCTAGTCCCACAGTTAATGCTTGCAAAATGCTTTAGGATCCTAATATGAAAAACATTACCGAAGGGCAAATAGTTAACAGTCATGTACTTTTTCTTGAACACAAGACTGTTAAAATATTACCCTTTGCATTACAACAAATGGATGGATCAATTTAGACCGTTAAGAATTTACATGTGATAAGTTTGCTCTCCAAAATTCCATTTTGCACTGAAGTCATTTGGAGTCTCACCATAGTATATGAAGACTCAGTGTTAACTGTAAAGAAGACACTCCTCGAAAAGGAAATACTTTCCTAACTGACAGGAAGTGCCAATACCAACCCCTTTAACCATAACAAAGTGACTGATTCTAGTAAAGCAATTCCAACTCATGAAGGGAAAAAAGTTCAAAATCTGCACAATAATAAAAAGCAGATCTTCAGCTCTCAAGACATTGGATTGCAAATACAAGAAAATGCCTCTGTAAAAAGGCTATTTTAGGGTACCATATCTAGCCTCTCAATTATATCCAGATTAATTCTGCTCAGTTTAAAAGTAAAAAAAGATGTTTATTCTAACTACCAGCTCTGCAAATTAAATCTGAGAACTGAAATCAAGCTATGATTTTCCCCACTTACATCATCCCAGTAACACAGATTCTGCCGTTAGAAATTAGCTTACAATTTGGCCACTGATGCATGAGTCAGAATATACCCCAGCTTGATGTCCGAGAACTGTATGTCCTGTATGGCAATACTCTAACACATCCACACAAAAGAGGTTTTCAGTAACGTTAGCAGGTATGATTTGGGGGATACACACGCAGCAAGTACGCAATAAGGGCAATTTTAACAGTTACTTTTCTAATTGGAACCTCCTTTTAAAAAAGATTCAGCTAAGCCACTTTAACTTATAAAAGACATTTTGGCAAGAAATTACTACTAATGGGAACAACTTTATTTTTTAAGGCAACACTTGACTTTCCTAATGATTTCTATGTAACACATATAGAAACAATAGATAGGGGATACATAACGAACCATTTAATAATCACTGCATCTCATATTTTTGGATTTTTACACATAAAAAATGAGGGTCATATTCATTTTAGACCAAATAAGTAATCTAGAAATTATGGGCTGGAGAGGGGTTTTCAACAATTTCTGGTTACCTCTCTCTAATGAAATTTTGCTTATCTCACATGTCAAAGTGGCGGACAATATGGAATAACAGCATTTATAGAAGTATCTTTCCTTAATAACATTAGAGTGTAATTTGTAGGAATGGACTCAAACCCTTGCACATTCCTCAACATTAAGTCCAGAGAAAGAAAATACTCAAAAAACTATTTGATTTTAAAAAATCATGCGGGATATACATCAGCACATCTTGGGAGTAGGAAAGGGGGTCATTCAGATAAAGTTTTGAAGGTGTCCTAAAGAAAATCAACAAGCCAGGCCGGGGAAAAAGAAAATGTTATTCAGAAACTACACATGCAAGAATTCTTGACATAATAACTGAAGTGAGTCATGAAGGGAGCTATAAATACTGAGGAATATAGAGTACTTAGAAAGATCCAGAGAAAACGCTGAAGGAGAAAAGGTAGTGTCAAGAAATAACTGACAGAAGATCTTAGCGGAAGTTGCATGAGGGAGTAGAATCATTGTGGCTTAACAGACCATAAAGCAGTGGGGATATTTGGAATTTACTATGAACCTCTCCTGTCAGAATGATTAGGAGTGACCTTGCTTTTGTAACTCGGGTCTGCCCACCTTCCAATTTCCCCACTTATTTTAGTAGCTCTCACATGTCTGCCATGTGAACATAAGCCCTTCTGGGCACGGACTGGTCTACTGATGCGACTTTTCACAGATTCATTAATAGATGCCCATGGTTATGCTTCTACTCTAGCAAATTTGGTAATAAGGGCGATTGTGAAAAGTTGATGTTTATGGAAAAGGAAATGCAAAGATTATTGGTGAAACACAAGGCAAAACAGGCATGTGTCAAAGCAAACACCTCAGGTCACTGGAATTAAAGGATGAAGCTGTGTACATGAGTAGGAAATGGTAAGCAAAGGAGGAGAGTGAAAAGAAGATTCTTACTATCATATGTTAAGCTAAAAATTAAAGATTTTTATTCCCAAATACATAAAGTTACAAGCAGCTAATGACAGAGACAGCAATACCTTTCTGGGGTTGCAAGGGAAATGCACTGAGTGAAGACAGATATGACTAAAAAATAATTATTTGCACAGACATAACATTTCCCTAGAAGGAATGAAAAACTGGAGGTTGTCAAGACTACGCAAGAAAAGTGAATCAAGAAATGAAAATGTCTGAAGACTGACAACCTTCCCTCTGCCAGCACCGTGATGGGATCCACATCAGGAAAAAGTTGCAAAAGAAATTACACGGCACCTTTAGTAGGTCTATTTTAAACATATTTAGAAATAGAGGAATCTTAATGCACACAAAGCTGGATTTAAAAAGCCTCTGATAAGATTAATCAGGGAAAGAACAGATAGCTATCACTGGAGATAATTCACAAATGGGAGATCATGCCTAATAAATTGGATAGAACATTTTGAGAGCCAATAAATATTTCATGGAGGTGCTTAGAGGAGTGAAAATCATGGACAATTTATTGGACATTTAGCAAAATTAATAATCTGGTAATCACACAAAAGGCAAATCTGTGAAGTCAATGAGTATGACATAAGGCATGACCCACTATTTGATAAGGAACTGCCTTGAACACTGAAGGCAAAAGTTACCCATGAATGGAAGTTTGGCACCAATAAGAATCACTGGTAGGATCCAATCAGTTCACTATAAGAATTATTGTCTTGGAAGGAGATAACATTTGCTGAGGTTGTGACTGTGGTGGCATGGCAGTCGATACTAAGCACGAAGGCAATACAATTAATTATGTCCAATTCTGAAAAGGAGCAGTTATCTGCTCATTTTTTGTGTGTGTTGTGTGTGTGCTATATTGACACTAGTCAACTAAGAGAATAGGTGAAAATTAAGCATAGTAAATAAATGTAAGCAAGTGCGGCAAAAAGACACAAAACAATGGATTCTTCATCTCTCCCACACAACGGTGACATGTCAAGGGTCCATTATTGCTACTTTGGTAGAAAGCTGTGGTAAAATAGAAGTGAATGCACTGTTTGCCAGACTATTGGAATGGTGGTTGCATGGTATTATACAGGTTAAGAATAGGTGGGAATACTACCAAACAGCACAAATTACAAGAACAAGTGGTACTCTTTTATACAGACACCTATGGCCCACACAACAAAAAGTCCACACTAGATACTGTTAGGATTGTAGAAGGAATTTGAAGGAATGAGACAAATAGACACATTATAGAAAGGCAATGTGAGAGATTAAGAGTTCACTAAAATGGTGGGATTGGGTGTATAGGTTCTCCCTGAGGGATTTTTTTCCATCTCAGGGTTATAGAATATTAAGGACCTTGTTTCTGGAAGTAACACTAACTAGGAGGAGCACCAGGGCAGCGAGTGACACTTTTTGGAGAGAATGCAGGGGTTCCCAGCACCAGGTATCCCTGGCTCATGGCCAGCACATTCAGTAGCTATGATGGAGCAAGATACTAGGTGATATTTGTCCAGAATTTGACCCTGAAAGAACCATTGATATAATGGAAATAGCCTTTTCCTACCAGCTGATTTTGGAGTGAATTTGTCCCTGTTGGCTGCACATACGGCCAGTAGCCTGTATCCAAGATCCAAGTCAAATCCTTGCTGTGCTGCCACTCGACTAACAACCTGTGAAGGGAAAGAGAAAGCTTCAGTGGGGGTTACTTCTAGCTCCTTGCAAAAGTCACATTAACCTGCATATTGACACAAATGGTACACAACTGTCTGCTGCTGTGACATCCATAACATATACATGGGGATGAGGCATTGTTCTCCAACAGTTTTTCAAACAAGCACAGAAACCTCCACTTTTGCATCTGTTATCTGTTCGTTCCCCTGGAGAGGCAAAGCTTAATACAAACAAACAGAACTTTCATATACACTTAAGCATGACATATTTTATTGTGTTTAGGAACTATCAGACCAGATCTTAAACACTGCTGCACAGACATTAACAAGCACAGTGCATTGTTCTTAAGAACACTGTCTTGATCTTCTTGATTAAAAAATCCTCCCACATCACTGCTATGCAACACGCAATGTTCTAGTCAGCTGCCACCCTCCACCCCAGAGGTGGCTGCACTTCAGTAGCACTGTATACTCTCTGGGAAATATCTTGGGAATCCTTCTGGATAAACAGGATCTCTAATAAAAGGTCTATATAAACAAAGTATTATCCAAACATATATCATACAAGCTGAAAGGAGAACTTAAGTAAGGTGTAGGCAATAGAGACAGTTTTATTTATTTGTATTGCAACAGTACCAAAAGGCCCCAGCCACAACTGAAGCTCTATTGCACTAGGTGCCATGAGAGACAATCCATGCTCTCAGTAGCTTACAACCCAAAAAATAAAATATTCTTTTTCCTTCCTTGTCTCAGGATCAAATCCACTCATTAAATTAAAAGACAGTGCACATTCGTGTGCAATTATCTGTGTCTAGAACCGGCTCTCAAAAGAGCAATGGTACAGAACAGAGTTAGAAACCAAGATACACAATAACCTATAAATGGTAATGAAATGTACCATTCTGTGTTAAGTAGTCAGTTCTATCACATGAATTTTCTCATTCCAAATTGTTTTCCAGTACCTACTTTTCCTAATTAACAATAAAGAATCAGATTTCTTTATTAAGAGAGTACTACTACAGATAATGCTGCAGTTTATGGATAGATTTTTGTTGATGTTAATTTGGAAACTAAGATTTATGCAACTGCATCAGGTGGTTTCCCCTTCCATTTTCTTTAACACTTCTAATCTCAAAATCGAGCACCAGTGATCTTCATGACAAACAAATAAGATTAAATTTGGAATAATCAACATAATAATATACAGGTCTGGAACACTGCAGCCAGCCCTTTTACATCCAGTTTATCTATGTTAGTTGAAGAGATAAAGTAAAATTTTAGATAGGAAGAGAATTATCATTTAGGAGAAAAGGCCTGTTTATTTTTTGATAAATCATGAAACATTTTGAACTCAGTAAAATAATCTTCAAACCCCTACAGGTAACAGTACAGTTGTTAGTATTGGTGTCTTTGTTAAGATTCAAGGTCTTGATCTTGCAAAATATTGATGCAGTGGGACAACTCATCTGCATAAAGTTAAGCTCATGCAAAAGTCTTCACAGGATCAGGGCCCTGGAGACATTAACAAAACCCCCAGATGGCTCATGAGCGGCGAGAAGCCTAAGCCCTTTTGGGATGGAAGGCTGTCAGACAGATATTTGGAGTTGGAGGATACTCACATTTGGCGGGCTCCAGATGTTTGCACCCCCTAAACGGAGTATCACCAGAATCCAAATATTAATCTATTTGCCCATTCATACCGTCAGGTACATGTCATGAAAGAGATCTGGAAAAAGCAAACTGGAAGCTCATTTTTTAATCTTGTTAAAGGCTCCTGAGAGGGATGTCCTGTTATTATGCAAACATAATTGAAACTCATTTAGGCACCATCTATTCTAACATCACACACTAGCTAATTTAAAGTGCAGCTCACTTCATTGAGATAAGAAAGAGAACCTGCCTCCCTGCCTTTATTAAAATGCTGTTTTGACTGGCACATTATCTGCAAGCTTAATATTTTGAAACTGGATAGGAATGAAAGCGGATACGTCTGTTCACCAATGAAACTAGAGTAAAGTGTGTTTACTTGCAAAATTCATTGACATTTTTATGCTTGGTTCTGTTTAAAATATGGACTTATGGACACAGATGCTGCTGGCCAAAGGCCAAGTAAGGACTTCCAACCAACATCTTGCTAATTATGGAAAAAGTTCTTGACATTAATTCAGGAAAGACACAATCATAGAGTCTGACCTATGACACACAGTCTATGATTATAGTAACGTTATTAGTCAGATCAGAAAGTCAGGGTCAGTTTAAGCCTAAATGCAGAAAAGGCACAATCCGTTATGCTCATTATTTGCAACCAATTTTTATTTTATTTATTTAATTTATTTATTTAACTAATTATAGTAAATATTCTTCGGTACTTGGCATAATCTTGATCTGAGAAGATGACTGGGTTTAAGGCCTCCAGGCTCACCTCTGATACTGATCACACCTCTGTGGCCGTGGGCAGGTCATATTGACATGTCCGGGCCCAATCCAAAAGTGATGTATAAAGTAATTTCTGTAAGTAGGAGTCTGTGAATCAATCTATGGACGTGTAAATAATAGAATTGGTCCAGAAATAATTTTTTCCCTACATGAAAAATTTCATTAAAAATATTTTTTTCCAACAACAATCCAGCATGTGTAATCAAAAATGGACATTTCCTGTGGAAATCTCCATTTTGACAAAGCAGCCATTTTCTACTGGGGAATTTCCCTCCCCCCTGCCCCATTAGTTATACTAAGTAGAGGGACCACCCATTCTGTGCCTGATGGTGGATGCCCTGCTAGGGTCTACAAAATGGTCTGCTCAGATGTCCCTCTGGGCTCCCCTCCTCTCCTCTGCCCTTTTGGCTTCATGAAGCCACACCTATCTCTGTTTTTATTGGGCATCTAAGTTAACATGAATAGGGCAGTTCCCACCTCTCAGAGCTTTTGTCCTAGGCTCTCTGCAAATTCACATAGACATCTCTGCATTGATTACATTTGGTTCACATTTTTGATACCTTCTTTGCAACTGTAACAGCTAGAGAGCTTTTGAAAGCCGCCACCGCCACCAGAGCTAGAGACTTTCTTCTCTTCCTTCTTCTATTTTAAATCAACACCTATTCTGGAGAACAAGATGGCAGTCTCGGAAAGAAATATTAATTTGCTGACTGGTACAACCCAACCCAATTTGAATCAGTTTGTCTGCATTATAAAGTTTTATTGTGTTTGAACCCAACTGCAAATTAAAGTGAGCAGATGCAAGTTAGATTACATAGTGTGACCACAAGTTAGTGGTTAGGTTAGGCCAGGATGAATTGTGATCAGCATCATTTCAACTAACTCTGCAGGGTTCAGTCATGATTAGCTGATACACAACACCAGCTGCAATTTGTCCTGGCCTACGCAGACTGCAAATTCATGTTCTGCAGTGAGTCAGCTAACTCAATTGTTTACCACCGTGGTCATACATGATGTAATTTTATAATGTAGAAAGTGCATCCCTGCTGGGCCAGGTACAGCGAGCCATAAAACTGGATTTAAAATGAGACCCATCTCTTATAAAAGGTGCAGCTGATAGTTATGCCAAGACCAGAAACTGAGCCCGGGGTCTCCTTCATGGTGACGTAAAAGCACTAGCTCAAAGACATTTGGCCAGCCCAAGGTCTGTATTTAAAATTTTTCTATGGAATTTTATAGAAGTCCTTAGGACATTCATAGTTTGCTACATGAAATGGTGAGGTTACTTTAGTTTAGATGTGTTAACAATTTCAAAAGGTGTTTTTAGGAGAAGTACATACACTATTTTCAGATTCCTGCATTATTTCAAATGGTTGCCTACAGGCAGATCTGACTGCATCCAGTACTTTAAAACCTTTAACCTACACCACATTGCATTCGTGACTGAAACACCACATTTAGCCGCTGTGACATAGTTCAGCAGGGTTCCGGCAGGCTGGAATCTCATGGGCATCAATAATGAGCAAAAAGATATTAGTGTTGGGTTGTAATAATGGGAAACTGATACCAAGTAAGCACAGAAATGCAGCTATCAACTTCTCTCATTAAAAAGTAGCACTGCTTTTCTTCCCCCTTTTTCTCCTTTTTGTGAGGCAAAGGGCATGACTTGCTGTAGCTAGCTCCACTCCCTGCCCTTCTTGTCATCGCAACATGAAGTACCGGAACAATGCACCTCTTAACCTAACAGGCCTGTTAATCAAGAGAGCTTTATGACTGCTTATTACAAAACTCCCTTCCCATTATGTTGCACTTTCAATGAATCTCTTAACTGGCAGCAGTCAAGAGCACCCCCCCTGCTGGCATCAGAATGAATTTTCCCAATTCAATTTGCCAGCTTCTCAAAAAAATAAAAATGCCAACTGATTGCTAGTTCAGAGGGCTGTGTGTTCAGCCACTTGTGTACCCTTGAAATTATCTGAATACAGTTTGAAGACTACAGCAGAAATTTTGTAATTACAATTCTGCAATGTAGATGGTAATTCTCTCCCCCCGCCCCTCCCAGTACCAGAGGAAGATCAGATAAACACGAAGCAAATAGGATTTTTGCAGCATGACTAGAGAACTGCTTTAAAAAGAACAAGAGGGAAGGGAGGGGAGAGGAGGTGAGTTACCTTAGTGATCTCAGCACCTGGTTTGACTAGACTCAGAGACACAAATCTAGCAGGTTTGCCTTAGCAATTCAGATAGCCAAAGTAGGTAAGTAAAATGACATACAATTTATTAGTCTTTCACAATGGACCTTAAAACTGAGATCGTGCCTATTCTCTGTGGACATAAAAGAGTCCATAAAGTCCCTGCCCCTTAAAGCAGACATTTTCCACATTTCCCTCCCTTCCATCACATAGATAAGGATCATGTTTTGAAAATCAGACCCTGCGAAGCTTGTGGCAACAATGATTAGCATTGCGAAATATTTGATTGCTCTGCTTCCTGGCTCCTTTTTTTAATCTGCTCCATTTGGAATAGTTCCACCCAGAGCAGTGGAGTGGAGCTCTGCCTTTGCCCCACATCTGTCCCTCCCTTCCCTGCTCTCTATGGTTCTGGCAACCACAGAGATTAGTTAGGGACCTAAGATCATGTTCCCAATGTTGTCCCCTCAGGGGCCAAAGCAGGGATTTTTGACTACAGGGTAATCAGCTCATTGGACTCATTGCAATATTGTCACCTGTCACATTATGACGAACTTTGACCTTGAACAGTGGTTTGTGAGTAATAAAGTGAGATAGGAACACACAAAGCCTTTTAAGTTGGGCTAGCAGTCTACCTCAAACACTTTCAAGTGGTAAAATACTCAAACATTTTGACTGACAAAGTGAAAGAACAAAATAAGTGCATAGGACTCCAAGATCTCATATGAAAAGACAGGACTGACCCAGTAAAGTGGGATTTATGGGTGTCTTTATGCTCCTGCTGTTATACAGGCTGTTCTGTGCCTGCTGGCTGCCTTGATGGTGCAGTATGTCCAAAGCAATAAAGTGCTTTGGGATCCTTTGGGATGAAAGGCACTATATACATTTGAGATGTCTATATAACTACTTGGTTCATTTGAAAACCTCACGAGTAGGTAGCACTGACACAGGTAGCTCCCCTTCTTTTTATCTCTTCCCTCCTTTTCAATCCATATGCATTAGGGTTTGCACAATATATCCCCTCTTGGCTGCAGCCACACATTCCGCCCACAGAAGGCAGTGAGTGCACTGTATACACACATTATGAGAGACCAGGAACAGATACAAACCTGTCCTAGGACAGATAGTGCTCTGTGTTCTCCCACCATGCGTATGTGCCCAGCTGGCTTCTACTGAGTGGAATGTAAGCGCCCGCTCATAAGTTCAGCATGATCATGTAAGTGACAGCAGTCTACAGAAGATATGAACTCTCATACTACTTCATAAGCAGAGCTGTTTCACAGGTAGTTGGAATATTATTAAAAGGTGTATTAAATAAAATCTTAAAAAAAGAGAAAATGGATAACACATCTCAAGTCTGTGACACTGAAGCTAGCGATGAGAATCCCGTGGTAAAACTCAAAAATGCTAGGGGGAGATATGAATTCCTTTGTCAACCTCAGCACCTCACTACTTGGACCAGCAAGGACCGGGCATGCCAATAAGGACCTCCAGCCCCACCCCCCACTCCTCACCCCTGGAGGGAGTGTCTGACGTTGCGTATGCACTAAGCAAACTTCCACTGACGTAACTACATCGATGTAGCTACCTAAAGTGCAAACCCCAAATGTAGATGAGCTGCACCAGCACAAAGCAGGGCTTACCTCTAAGTAACACACTGAACTCAGAGCTCAGGAGCAACACCCGCTGACAGTTAAAGACTGGTACTGAATGAGCATGAGGGAAATCTTCCTATCTAGTCATCCAGAATGGTGGCCATGACACACACCCCTGAGAGAGATCCTGAACTTAGCTGAACACAGTTCACCACTTGAAACACACAAAAATATTTGTCTAATAAATGTGGGGAGAGGACAGGATGGAATCAGAATTTCTCCTCAGAAGCCTTAGAAGCAAGTCAGTGTGTGCCATCCTTAAGGGTCTGCAGGCTGTCCTCCTGTCCTTTCATGGGTATAGATGTGATCTTCTATCTGTAATTACTGTGATCCTGATCAGATCTGAAATCTGATTTTTGAAGTGTCACATGTTGATTTTCGATTCTGTACTTCTCTGTATTAAACAGAAAGAGCCCAGCCAGGCATGAAGTCAATTTAGCAGCAGATACCTTGCAAACACATTAGCCTAACTTTGTTGTTTCTGCCATCTGATGCATCCTGTTTTGGAAACCTGACCTCATCCAAACGTATGGTTCTTGTCCTTTTTGTTTTTAATTAAATTTTTTAATTACACGTTTGATGAGCTAAAATGGGTTTCCATATCACAAAACTGACAACAGCTTTCCCATTCTTAAAATGATCTGAAAAACGTCAAGAGCCTTGCTTCAAAGATTTTTTCAAGGAGAAATGGAACTCAAAAGGTTATTTTGCATTGTAAAATGACTGAGCATATGCAATATCACAACCACAAATAAATGGCCCAAAGCATTGTTCCGTTGGACATTTTAATACAACCACTTTTGAATAATGCCTCTCTTTAGAGTATATAGAGAACCCCAGATTACAGAAAGGATACAAATGAAAATGTAGAGTTTCAGATACAGCATGACCAGAGTTATCAAATAATTTTATGTTTAACAATCTTTCTGTCACTTTAGTGCAGTCATACCACCTTGGTTATGACTCCATCAGGTCACACCGGCTAAGCAAGGTTGAGCTGAGCCATTATTTGGATAGAAAACCTCCAAGAACACCTAGACAACAAAAGAAGTGTTGTGACTCTTGGGGTATCACTTCTCTCTCTTTCAATGTTTAACAAATACCTCAGCATAGTGTTTGTGGGCAGGGTGGCAGGGGAAGTGACATCTGTCAGATGAGATGAGAAATCAAGGTCCTGACCATTTGTGGTCAGCAATCCCACAACACTTTCGATAAGCAGAGTTGCATGATGCCAGTGTTTTGACCACAGCCCATTCTGGTAATTACATTTGGCCTACCTAAATTCCTCTTGACATCCAAACATATGCCATTCCTTTTCATACCTATCCAGAACTGTTAAACAACTGCAGTATTCCACACCAGAGATGACTGCATGAAGCGGTGTGTCCCTCTCTTTGAACTGCCTTGCAGTCATGTTGTGAGCCCTAAATAATGTAAAGTACTGTGTATTCTCATATGAAAAGTGCTATAAGAGTGCAAAAGTACTGCTATTATTGTTCCTTGCAAAAGCAGTCAAAGACAGGCATATGGATACGTCCAGTGGTCTTAGTTCTCCCCCTCTTATTACTACTGCTGGAACTCTCTGCTCCATAGCATGACACACGATGGAAATCTCCTCAACATCATCATCATTAATATGCCAGGACATTTGTCAATGGTAGAATAAAGTGGTGGATGGATTTAAGAATGGGAGAAAGGGAGAGTTACAACTCTTGACCAGATTTAAGTTTTACCTGATATAGTGGTCTGAATTATTATTGGCTTAGTTTTATTTGGGGGGAGGGAAGGAGCAAGACAACAACCTTCACATGGTGCTCTTATTATGTGTTACTGATTAACACAATGAATGTCATCAATTTCTTAGGAGTCCTTGTTTGGGACTTCATTGAAGAACCGCAGGACCAGTTCTATGTATGTACCAACTCAATACGAAGGTCAGTCACATGCCAAATATGCAGTGTACTTGTAGCCGTATTGGTCCCAGGATACTAGAGAGAAAAGGTGAGTAAGGTAATACCTTATTGGACCAAGTTCTGTTGGTGAGAGAGACAAGTTTTTGAGCTGCACAAGCTCAAAAGCTTGTCTCTTTCACCAACTGAATTTGGTCCCATAAAAGATATTACCTCACCCACCTTCTCTCTCTAACATGCTAAATATGACTATCTTTCAAGAGTTCTCAAGGTGAATAACACTGATGTTGCTCAACAAGAAACTCATATTAACAGGCTACAAGCAAGCAGCAAGTTACAAAATTCATACCTATGAATTAACTGCCACTGTGAACAACGCAAAGTATGGCCTCACCATGTACATCAGGCATGGTCTTAAAGATGTCTCATTCTGGAGCAATCCAAGACCATGAGAATCTCTACTCCTGCACCAAGAATTGGACAAATGACTATAATGAACATCTACAAACCTACATACTTTGAATGTTCAAAGGTCATGTTACCGTCTTCTCTCCACCCAGCCATGTAAGTTAGTGACTTATAGCTAAGGCTGTGAGTCTGTCACGGAGGTCACAGATTCCATGACTTTCCGTGACCTCCGTGACTTCTGCAGCGGTGAGCAGCAGCAGTTTGGGTGTGTGGGATGGGTTCAGGGCTAGGGAGTTGGTGGGTGTGCAGAAGCGCTCACCTTGGGGGCGGGGCTCCCTGGCTCCTACTGTCATGGTCCTGCAGCTCCTAGGCGGTGGAGGGGCCGGGGGCTCTGCGCGCTGCCCGCCCCCACAGGCCCCACTAGCTGCGGTTCCTGGCCAACCGGAGCTGCGCAGCCGGTTCTTGTGGCGGGAGCAGCGCGCAGAGACTCCTAGCCCTTCCGCTGCCTAGGAGCTGGGTAGTGAGCCCCTGCCAGCCCTCCTCCCCCATCACCAGCAGGGTCCCGGGCCACCTTCCCCAGCACCCGCGGCACTCCTGCCCCACACCTTCCTGAGCACCCGCAGCCCCCCGCCCTATACCTTCCTGAGCACCCGCAGCCCCCCGCCCAAGTTTTAGTCACAGGTACTTTTAGTAAAAGTCATGGACAGGTCCTCGGCCATGAATTTTGTTTACTATCTGTGACCTGTCCATGACTTTTACTAAAAATACCCCTGACTAAAACGTAGCCTTACTTATAGATACCACTCACAACAGGGCTATGATGCACCTCGTGAGTAACTCACACATTGGCCTTGTTCGCAGCTGTCCATCTTCTTTTCGACCCTAAATGACCAGGGAATTTTTGCTCAACCAGAGGTACCACAGTACACAACCCTGAACTCTGCTTTCTGATGAAAGACAATAATTATGTTACCCTGCAAGCTTCACAAACAGTGGTTGGTAACTTACCTTGCAGCCAGTATTGCTCCACTATTCTGCATGTCGGCTGTGGAGTTCTGCTGACTGAATTCAATCCAAAAACTTCATTGAAATTTTCGCAAAGCAAACTGGGTTGCACATATTGTGTAAGTTGAAGACTGGTGAATTGTATCTAGTTGAACACAGAAAACTATGGCCACTTAGTTCACTATCTTATCAAAGCAGCTGTGAAGCTCATTTCCCATGGCTATCATAGGTCTACACTCCTTGCTTGGCAGATGGAGACAGAAGCACTCTTCAAAGAGTATGAGAAGAGTGGAGATCCAGACACAACAAAAGCACTAAGAGACTTTGAAATATGCCAACTTAAGATATTGAATGAGACAGTGGAGGGTCTTGACTTCATGCATTCCCGTTGCAACCCTGGCACTCCTCCATAAGCTTAAAGTTGCTGACCCAGCAAACACTGACAATCAAAAGTGACGGTCAGTGCCACTGCCTCACACTTTCTCTGTAGCTCAAAGACAAAACCTGATAAGCTGACTAGAAAGAAGATTCAAAAAGAGCTCTTCCTAAAAGTCTGGCAAAGTCCTGCCTCTATGATCACCATATACTAGAGAAGAAATAAACAAGACCCTCATGGCCACTAAAAGCAGAAAAGCTTCTGGCAAACTGGCATTTATCCTGAATTTCTTAAGAATTTGGAGCCAAAGAGATGAGCATGGTTGGTCAGTCCTATTCGCTGCTGCAATTTGATGGAGGAAGACACCCAAAGAGGTGATAGTCATGAGGTAATCATCATTGCCCTCCTCAAACATGGGAATCCACCAAATCATGCCACCAGCTATTGCCCAGTATCACGCCTTTCCACAACTTGAAAGAGAGGGTCTCACTGGCTCATCTCACCCCTATCTTTGATATCATCCTGCCAAAGGAATAGGCCAGTTTCAGAGCAGAAGGGAAATTTCTGCAACCCAGCTCTCACCATTACTAGTCATACTGAAGCTGGCTTCCAGCTGAATCTTAAAAGCAAGCCAGAACTGACAGATTTATCTGCCACCTACAACAGTATGGAGATATGGCCTGTTGATCAAGGGTCATCCAATACTGTAGCAGTGTACAACTCCTGGCCACAGTGTTGAACAACCATACATACCACATCCTTCTGAATGGGCCAATCAGTAAAGCACACATCCTTAACGATGGTCTACCTTAAGGATCCATGCTGGCTCCTTTACTATTCAACATCTACACTAGTGACTTACCCAGCACAATTTCACACAATTTCACTTATGTCGATGACATTGCTTTTGTGGTATAAGGCAAAAACCTCACCAGCATTGGTGACATCCTTTCAGCACCTCAAGATAATGGTGAAATACTTTTAATACTGGAAGCTCTACCCCAATGCCTCCAAAATTTTGGTAATAGCCTTTCACCTAAACAACAAAGCTGCTAAGGAACCACTCAGTCTCATCTTTTACAGCCAGCAAGACTGAAATGAGCCCTATCTGAAGTACCTGTGTGTAACCTTGGCCAGAAGCTTGGACTTTTAAACCTTATTTGGAAAAGGCATGCAAAAAAGTAAAAGCAAGAACTAGTTCATCCAAACACTTGCAAACACAAAATAGGGTGATGGTGAACACACACACACACCCTGAACAGCGACTCTAGCACTGGTATACTTGATCACTGAATATTGCGTACCAGCTCACATATATTAAATCTCTGGAAGTGTAGTTTAATGCCGCAAGGAGAATCATAACTGGAACATTAAAATCAACCCTCCTTCAATGGCTGCCCACTTTGGCACATTTAGCCCCATCCAAAATCTGGACATGTGCATACACAAACAACTGGTGCATACGATCAAACCATGGCCAACTAGAACTTACCAATTCATGAGGATCTCCAGAACTTTCCAAAGACATGCCTGAAATCTCACAAACCTATCTGAGATCAAGCTAAAACTCTTGAAGCAGCCTCATTCAATCCCGAGGCACACTGGAGAGAATTTTGGGATAATGCGAATGTCTCAAAAAACAAACACCTGATTGCCGACCCCACAAAAAAAACTTCCAGGCTTCAACTTGCCCCAGAAACAATAACTCTCATTGAACCATTTCAGAACATTGAACAGCAGATGCTGTCATCTCTTCCACCTCTGGAAAATTGATGTCCACAGTCACATTGTGTGTTACCTGTCACAAACTATGGACCATACCATAAATCGGTGATGCTTCAATCGTGTGCCTGTGTTATCTCATGAAGCCATTTCCAAAGGTACTCAGCGGCCCACTAATCTGGACTTGGTCATTTGAGGTTGCCATGGTTTGGGAAGATAGTAAGTACAGCTTCATATATAGTATACTAATATGTATAATATTCTTATGTTTATAGAGCATAAAGATTATTACTCACATAATGTAACTTTAGTTTTATAAAGCAGATTTAATTCCAAATTGCTTTACAAATTTCACACCAGCTATATTTAGAAAATATTTCTCCTAGCAATGAAATGCAGCCACTCTGGGTTACAAACTGGCAGCTATTTTATTCAGTTTTTTACAACTGTATACAACAGTTAGTGACAGACAGAGAAGAATACTACATCCAACTGAAACTTCAGGAATATTAACAGGACAGATACAATTTCATTTATAGACAGAATTCAGGCTTCAGAATACAGATTCTCAAATCTGATTTGCAAAGTAACCCTTGTGGAAAAGCTCACACAGCACCTCGTTTTCCTTTGCAAATTAGAAGACACACACAGGTTCTCGCTAGAAGAACACAAATATGTGTTTGCATTTTATGTATGTTTCTACTTATTTCCTCCAAGCTGTTTTCTGTAATCTCTCTTTGGAGTCTGTGGCTTGCAAGAAAAAAAAAACGTATGCAAGATTTCCCTCCACCTCCTTGCACGTTCTCTATCTGTTTAAATGGATTTCTGTTTAAAATTACATTAAGCTCTCATTTCAGGAGTTTTCATGGGTCAGATATAAAAATCAGTTCTAGGATTACTGTGAGATTGACATTATTCTGCATGGTGGTAGTGCTCGTAGGCTAAGGTTATATCCCTCTAAAGGAAGTGTCCCTTAAAGGGTCTTATTTAACAAGGAAAGGGTATTTAAAAAGCTAAATCTAGCTCACTATAGGTCTAATAAAAACCTGTCCATCTTCTTTTCTGGCAAAGTTTCAGTAGCTCTCTGACAAACTCTGATCTTACTCTTAAAATGAGAAATCCAGACCTGTTATCTCCAGTATATTCTCCTGGCTCCTATAGGAGCAATTTCAACCTGAATAATGCCAAGTGCAGATGCACAAAGGCAAATCTATTCATTAGCCTAAAATGTGGTCACTGGGAGAAAAGAGATACTGTGAAAATTATGTTTTGATGTTCCACGCATGCTATGTATCCGATTCACACAGTTTACCAGTCAAAACAAGATTTCCATAACTGCTGGCACTTCAAACTCAATCTAGGATCTGAAAATCATGGGGTGATGGCTTTCTGTTTCTTACATCAACAACAGTGATTTCGCAATCAAAGCAGGCAACTTCGCAGATGACGCACAGAATGATATGCAGCATGTTCTTTTGCAGCTATATTGATTCAGTGGGACTGGCAGAAGAAGAAAATAATTGCTTTTGTTATTAAGCTAAGAAGAGCTAGCTAAGACCGTACACAGGAAACTGGGGGGTAGCCCCGAACCTACCATTTTCCAAGAACCACTGTTTGGATCAAAACCACAGTTTGAGGGATTTGAAGTAATTTATCTTTTGTAAGGGTAGAGCTCTTATTTGTTATTTCAGCAAAAATATTGGTTTTAAAGTGAACTACCCAGGGAAGAAAACTGCTGTTCATGCAGATCTGCCAAGTACATTGGACGGGCTTTTCATAACAGCACACAGGTCTGTGTTGAAGACCTGTTCTTGCATCTCACATTTCTAAATTTTACAGTTTGTGAATGGATGTTCTGCTCATTTTAGAAAGAGACAGTCCTTTGTTCGCATTCTCTCAATACTTTAGGACTGGGATGTTGCCGAGTGTTTTCTGAGTGCTATCCTATAGCACAAACTCTACATTAGAAAGTTGTTCTTTCATGTCATTTATGTGCTGGGAGGAGTAGTTGCATGTTGAACTTTTTTTTTTTTGCAGTGTGCAAAGAAAATCATGTCTGTGTGTTGTGTGAAAACTTAAGAACAAAAAAATTTCTTTACGCATGGAAAAGGAGGAGCCAATACTGCAAACCTTTCTAATGTTTTGTAGAAATTCCTGGGTCATTTATCAGTGCGCGGGCTGCTTTGGAATCCCGTGTAATGCAAATGTTCTAATGATGCCAGAGGCTAAGTGCTTTTTAATTTATATCCCAAAAGTAATGAAGTTCCAAAGTAATTTGTTTTCAAAGGTCATTTTAGGGATTGAAGAAATAAAGAACTAATAATCCTGCTGCAATGGAATGAATAGGCTTTGACACTTTTGGGGGGGAGGGGAATCATAGTATAATACCCCCACAAGGTAAAATAATTGATAAACATTTCCAAAGATAAGCAGCTTTGACTCTAAATATCAGAATATGCAGTTGCTTAAATTAATATTAATTTTGCTTATGACTAAGGCCCTACTTGAATTGCGGGATGATTGTCAAATAATTGCGGCTGAGTTGCGGACAAGACATGGAAAATCATGGAAAGTAATAATGGACCTTTATTAATTGCGGTAATTTGGAAAAGCCAGAGAAGTCCTATTTGTTTAAGAAAAAATTTGCTGGAACAATATAAACACTTAAGTATTATGCTATGCCGGCTAATTTTTTTGATAACCAGACGTTTTGCTGCAACTATATTACAGTCAGTGCATGGGGCTCAGAGCCCGAGCCCCAGCCACCCAGAGCTGACAGCACAAGCCCCACCCGCTATCAGCTCGGATAAATGGCTTCTACTGTATTAATGAGGAAAGAAGTTGTTGTAAACCTAAAAAGATATGCAACATTGTGGACTATGCAAAGTGAGCTAATTAAAATAAAATTGCGGTAGAAACCTAATATTACGGGATCCACAATTTCCACAATATTGTAAATTAAGTAGGGCCTTACTTATGATTGTTTTGTTACTGAAAATAAGGTACATATTCTCACTGTGGTCACGGTGGAATTTGATGCCCTATCAGCTGCATCGACTGCAACTTGTAAAGAGGTTGTGGCCACTAGTTTGCCCTCATCAATAAGGGCTTGAAACTGAGCCCTGTCCTTCTGAAGCAATGTGTTCCTGACGTCCAGGAACTTAAAAGAGTAATTCAAGAAATCGTATTTGGCGTGAAGGGCCTGAGAGTCTGAGATTTGATACTGCAGGGATGGTATATGTAAACACCTTCCACCCCATAAGGTCAAGATGCTTGGCCTCCCCATCTGCAGGGGCGGCCCTTGGGTGCTGTTGCCAGGATCATTCAGTGGCTGCCTGGACCAGTAAGGAGTTCAGGGAAAGGTGGGTGAACAAGAACTCTGCTTCCTTAGCTGCAACTAAGTATTGCTTCTCTGTCTTCTTGGGGATGGGGGCACAGTCCTTAGCCAGGATCCAAACGCAGAGCCCAAAGCGCTTGGTTTTGGCCCCTCATACTGTTGTCTGGAGACGCCGTGTTGGTTTCTCCCCTACTTGTGATTTTTACAATGTAAATGGATCTTCCCTGCACTCCTTGATGCCAACGTATAGTCCAACGTTTTTGGCTAGACCTGGCTTGAGAAGTTAGCCTCTTTTCTTTGTCTGGAAAAACTGTTTATCAACTTCCCCTCACATGTCTGATTTAAACACATTCTAGTCACATATGTCCAGCACATCTGTATAATTCTTTGTAGGTTAACCATACATTCATCATGCAACCAGGGCCGTCCCTAAGGGGTTGCGGGCCCGGGGCAGAAGTGACGGATTCGTCTCTTCTGGGACTGGTCGTGCCAGCCAATCGCACTGGCCTGTGTGGCCCCACAAAGCGCATGGCCCGGAACAGCAGTCCCGATTCACCCTACCCAAGGGAAGGCTCTGTATGCAACAATATATACCAGTGAGTTATAGTTTTCCAGTGCTCTATTGTGTGCCATCTTTTGGATTAATATCATGATGACAACAGTGTGAGAGACGCACAGAGCTGGCCAGGTCAGGCCATGACTCACTGTTACATAGCCGGGGGCTCATGCCATCTGGCCCTGCAGTGCTCTTAGAGTCACAGCAACACAGCTCCTGCTGGTTCTCATATAGCTTCATTTACTGGAAGTGCAGCCTGACTGGAGCCCCTAGGCTGCAGGATATCCAGGAGTTTATGCTGAGGGTCCCGGATTTCCTCTAAAGAGATTTGGAGCTCTTCCACCACTCTCTGTAGGAGCTTTTGAAACTGTCTATGATTATCCAGGGGAAAAGAAGAGGCTGGCGCAACCACCTCATCCAGCAACAATGATGGAACCCGTCTCAGAACCAGTGTTACCAGTGGATCCAGCTCATCTTCCCCTTCTTCCATGGGCTCAGGGGATTCAGACTGTCCCCTTGGAGCAGAAGGGTAGTAAGATTTCCTGTAGGAACAGATGGATTCTAGGTAATGTGTGTAAAGATGCCATGGGCACCAATAAGGCCTGTATGAGGAGTCGAAGGTAAGTTGTGACGGCACCACCCTCCAGATTAGGAAGTTCCTGTCTTTGTGGTTGAGGGTGGTTCCAGGAAAGTCTTGATCCCGTCTGGGCTGAATTCACTGAGTGGAGGAGAAGCTGGTTCCACTGGTACATCTGTCTCTCCCAAAGATGTAAAGGTCAGATCCTGGTCCCTCAGTGGTGCTGACAGATCCATGGAGAGGAAACCGCTGCTAGTGCACAGCACAAGGGGACAGACTTCTCCCAGAGTCCTGCACTCCCACAGGCATTTGTATCTCCCTGGTGTGGACTGGTCCCAATAACAAGGGAGATTGTGGGACCCGGAGGACGAAGGTATCATCTGGAAAGGTTGTGTCTTGTCACTTCACATACCACTAGAGTAGGTATAGACAGCGGCCCCTTGCAGGAACGTGATGGTACCATCAGCGAATGAGTCATCAACATCACAGTTTTCAGTGGTACCGATGGGTCCCAGTCCTTCAGGTCCCAGTGTTTTATTTAGGTGGTACAGCAACTGGTGTCGAGGTAGATGCAGAGACCAGTACCGAAGGAGACTTGCTCCTTGGAATCTTTTGAACACAATTGTGCGGCTTAGGAGTGCCTAAGTCCTTATGGCTTGGGTGTGAGAGCTCACCCCACTTAGTTGGGGCTGTGGAGGAATCTCTCCTCCTACAGGAGGGAGTCTGTGAGAGTGCCCCTTATTCTAATGAGATGGCCCAGCCAAAAGTTCCTTCCCTCTGCACTCCTATCTTTGCCAACTCTGGCCAATGCACAGGGGATCTCCCAGGCTTGGGTCGACTGGAACCTTGTTGCATGCTCCACTTCTGAAACCAAAGCTCTCATGTTTGCGGTGTTCTGGTGGGGGAAAGCAGCACATGCTGCACTTAGTGGCGATACGAGCTTCTCTGAGGCAGTAGAGGCAGAGCTGGTGGCCATCCAGGCCAAAAAGGAGCAGGGGTAGGAGATGAAGTTTTTGAAGCTCGGTAGCCAGGGCATAATCCCAGGATCAATCCCTTGCTGGGAAGCCAGGAGGGATCCCTGGGGTGGGAATTCTAACACACACTAATGTAGGGATTACCAAAACACTAACAACAACAAATCTAAGACCAATACAGAATTTGAATATTTAGAGGAAGAAGAGAAAGGAGAAGCTCCAGACACTGGAAGATTTTCACTTAGGCCAGGAGGGGGTAAAAAGGAACTGGAGAGGTGGAGGGTCCGCCCCTCTTTTATGTGACGAACACATGGAGAGCAGGGGCATGGGCACGGACCAATGGAACTACTTGCAAGAAATCTCTGGCACATGGAGTGCATGCATGCCCACAGTGAAATACACGTATCCAGCACTCGAAGAGGGAGGCCCTAATCCCAACTGAAGCCTTGGGGGCTTCAGATATAATATTATATATGTGTGGCTTTGCGTACATTGTAAGTTTTTTGGGGCAGGGAGCATCTTTTTATTTTGTGCTTGTACAGCACCTAGCACAGTAGGGTCTTGTGCATGGCTAGGGCTCTTAGGTGGCATGACAATACAAATAATAAAAAATACACAAATGAATAAATAACAATAAATCATTCTGATGGGAAAAAAATAGGCAACTGGTCATGAGTGGTATCTTGGGGTCTAAATGGGTGATTCTCTGTCACTTGCACAGAGTTGAATCAATCAAATGAAATAGAGCAGGGTGAGCTTGGCGTTCCTTTTCTTTCTTGCTCTCTTATTGAGCTGTCTTCAGCCATGAGGTCAGGTGGGCAAAGTTAACCCACAGACACAGGAGTCTACATGAGTTCATAATGCGCCAGTCTTTCATTTGTCTCCTTTTCACAAGCACCAAACTCAGACACAGTGTTTATCAATACCCAGATACAACATAAATTTATAGGGACAGTATAACTATGGCCACATTACATCATGTGTATATTTTGATAAGTCAGGTAATTTTCTGAAGACAACTTACAGTTTAAACATCATCAGAAGTCTATGGAGTCCAATAACATTTATAATTCTCTCAAAATATATTTCCTGCTTGGAAGGATGATATGCAATTTCTTATAGATCACTAGATTCATTCCATACCTTGACAGAGTTCTGAGAGATGCTATACACTTCAACACATTAAGATGGAGCCATTCCTTAACATTTGGAGTATTACAGCTGAATCTGGCTCTTAGTAACTGTTATATGTATGCTCTTTACAAACTGTATGAAACCAATTCGTGTATTTTTGCCTGGATAACAAGCATCTGTCAACCCATATGCTGAAGAATGGCATAAGCTATCTAGGTGATCTATTTGTTTGTCTTGCTATTTTGTAGGCTTTTGTTTTAATTTATCTTTATTATATAATGTTATGAAAATAGCAAGAAAGCTTTTGAGTACCCCCACCACACAGTGTTTACTTGATTTTGTGAATATTTCTGGGCTGGATTCTAAATCTGCCAGGCAAGCGGCACCGTTCACAACAAAAATTGCTGCTGTTGTAGGCCCTGAAATGTACATTCTGCATTTGATCGTTGCTCTTGGACCAATCACCGCTCATTTGACTCACACAGGCAGTCCCATTAAAGTCAAAAGCACTCTCACAAGTAGTAAGGCAGGATTTGACCCACTTCAGCATATGAAACAGGCTAAGCCAAATGAAATGGATTTCTCTAGAGTGCTCATCAGCTGATGGACTAGCCCTGGTTACCTCAGAAGCGTGTCCTTCCACCCACTTCCTGAAAAATAAGCAATAGGGGAGATTTGTCTGAAATTTCAATGGCTCCCCTCATTAGTGGCTCAGTTAGTGTATATAGAGAGAGATGCAGTATAGCTATATAAGATTTCCCCCTCCAAATGATTAATTTCCTATTACCTTCTTATGTTGCATGTTAAGTAACATTAGTCACCCTGATTGCTATGAAATAAATAGATATTAGTATGTGGGGATTAAGGAGTCATGTGCTGTACAAAAGCAGTGACTAACTGCAGACTCAGTTACCAGTCTTTGACAGACAGCACACAGAGAGGAAGAAATGCCATCACAGAAAGAGTTGACGTACCGTCAAACAGCCCATCAGACTCTGCTCAAAAGGTCTCTGGAAAGCTCTCGGGTCTCCACACCAGTCCAGGAGCTCTGTAGCTGCATTATGGAAGTTTGCAGGATTCTGTAAGTGCTGAAAAGGGGGGAAGATTAAACAACATAGTAAATAAATAATGTTAACTGCTAGATGCATTCTCTTCAGCACACTATTTCAAAGCCAAAAAACCCAGGAAATGATAAGAGATCCAGTCACATGAGTGGATGAATAGAGTCGACCAACTTAATTCATTCTCTATTATCTGTATATTGCTCCTAATTCAATTTTATTGCATAGAGGTAATGATGCAACTGAAAGTCCAGATCCAGTTCCCCAAAACTTGATGAATTGTGCCCAGAGATGTAATGAGTTGAACTAGGATACCAAGGCTCACCAACCCCAACGCTGGGCAGACTTGAATCTCATTCTGCATTTCAACTCTTTTCCTCAGGCCCAACGCCAACTGCCGGAAAGGTGGACACAGAGCCAGCAATGCTTTTAGAACAGATAGATTTCAGTATCTCCCCGCTTACTGAATTTGGCCCAAGTGCCTTGCTATGGACATTGCTGATACTTATTAAGCAGTTTGACATCTGTAGCTAGCCTGTGGTTGCAACAAATATTGAGACATTTACAGTGCTGTAGCTCAGGATAACAGCACATGGAGGAAAACACTGACACTAAGGTATGGCTTTGACATTGCTACAACTGAAAATACAAAAGCGCGTAGAGTGTTGAGAAATATCCAGAGGAAATCTCACAACCCCTGCAGAATTTCATTAGCCGGCAAGACTTGGAGAAAGAAACCCATTTAACTGCTGCTCTCTCACCCTCCCCTGCACTGGCCAAATTACAGTCCTGTTTTGGGAGACACTTAGTAGTATTATTTACGTGAACTGAATTCCACCCCAGGCTAAAACTTTGTAAAACTTTGAAGTACTCGAAAACCAAAATGCTCCAAATTTTTAGCGTGGGGTGGAATTCAATGTACAGCAAGACATTAGCCACTACATCCCCTGAGAAGAGAGCATTATTTGTCTGGATTTTGAAAACAACTGACATTTACATATATCCATATTCCGATCTGGATTTGTATAAGGTCACCATCAACATGATGCCTGTGTGCCTACTTACTGGTACAATGCTCACATCCAGGATGAGGATACATTATGGGCACAAGAGAGCCACATGGTACAAGTCTTTGCTTGTCGAGCCTTCATTTGTGAGGTCTTTGGGGAAAGGCCATTTTTTATTTGGTGTAAAGCACTTAGCACAGATCAGGCACGATAAGAATTTTTGTTATTGCTGTTAATAATAAACTAATAAATACTATTATTAAAACAACAATAGAATTAAAAGAAGAATAAAATAAGAATTCCTTACTAATGGAGACAATCAGTTCCATAGCATATGAGGTGTATAAAGGGTTTCCACTAGCCTGTGGTGAGATGGCCTCGAGCTAACAAGCCAATGCTTTCTAGCTGTGGCCGTAAGGCTCATATCCTCTGCAGATTGGGCATAGAGAAGGCCCTGTAACATACACTCACCAGCAAATTACGTACTTTCTCTGATCAAAGGAAGCTCAACCCGACCTCTGAGGCTCATAGTCATCTGAATCCCAGATAAGCCCCTATTTATGGCTGCCATCTTCCTATACTTCCCCCTTTTTATGTATTCATTTATCTAAGAGCTGGAGGACATATTCTATGTCCAGGAGAACAGCACCTGGTTATACCAAAGTTCTGTATATTATATCTGTCCTTCATACCTTGCAATGGAAAATGCAAAACAAAAAACCCCCAAACCAAACCTCATTATTGAAGGACTACACACTATATGCACCAGGAAATTGTCAGCAATTCCTAGAATTGCCATTTTCAGGAGATCGGACTGGCCCATACAGTTCATCAAAAGGGTGACCCATTAGCGTCCTCTCTGGCATATCGAAATATCCAACATTGAGAGTTAACCAAATTTTTTCAAGCCCTTTAGCTTTTTGCTTCACAGATTTTGCATGAAGGGGACTTCTTGCAATGTAAAACTTGAAGAACTCTCCAGCTCAACAGAGCCAGCAGTTTTGACAAAAACGAGTTGGCCAGTGATGACCCAAAACTACTTTATTCAGTTTATACAGGTTCCAATAAGACTTCACAGTAATTAAAAAAATACTGATATTAACTCTAAAGATTCACTTATTTCCTTTCCCATGTGTATCATCATAATCTCTTGTAAGTATCTTCCCAAACAGGCTACATACACAGTGATGCCAGCTCTCGCAACAGGTGTGATGTTCCACTTAAAGACCAAACTTCTAGAGACAAGAGCTCACATGGGAAACTCAGCTTGATTTTTAAAAAGTAAGGTCCAAGCCTTTGTGGTTGCAGAGAAAAGTCTGAAAATGTGCACCCAGAAGGCAAATAAAAGGAAACCAATCATAAAAGGAATTTATAAATAATAAAAGGAATTTACTAAATTCTCGTTATTTTTAAGCCAATCTGATGATTTTTGGGGGGTTTTTTGACTCATGATTTTTGAATATTTGAAGTTGGCACTGCTATAAACATATGTCCTACATACAAAATCTATTCACATTAAAGGCTATTCAGTTCTCTCCCCCTCTTATTCTCATGCCAGATAAACCAAATAAATTAGCTCCAAGACAGCGGAGTGAAAACAAGTATCCTCCCACACCAGGGTATGACAAGCTCTTATGTCTGTGACCTTTTGGATCCTGTTACACTAATCCTTCTTCTATGGAGGATCTTTGTCAAAAGCCCTTACATTGACAAGAGATGACTGGTATGTGGGACAGCAAGTTTTAAAACAATGGAAGAATTAAAAAAAACAAACAGACATTATGCAACATGGTATCTTCCTACTAAACAACATAGAGCCAAATTTATACCAACTGCATGACTTCCTCTGGACTGTATTTTCAAAGCAACATTTCCATGCTAGCTCAATGAGAGGAGTCAAAGCTCTTTGTGTACTTATGAATATTAGCATATCCAGCTAAACAAAGAAAAGAGTGATCTTTTATGTCTGTTATAAAAACCAACTGGCCAAGTAGTTTAGGTTATTTGTCCTGACTGTGGCAAGCAGAAAGGTGAGAGATTGGGAGCCTTCAAAGCTGCAAATGTCTGTTGCAAAAGCTCTTAGTATCTACTGTCATTTCAATCCTCCATTCTCATTCAGCAGAAAAACACAAAAACCAGCTCAAAACCCCTTTAGAGCATCATACTCCAAGGACAACTTCTCCTGCGATAATGCGTCTGCAAAAATTGCAGAGAAAGAAAAATGTGAGCATAACTGGAGCACAAATCATACTGTGATAATCACGTGCTGCAGGGCAGCAAAAAGATTGCATGTTGCAACCTCAATAACACAAAACCAACATTAAATATAATAGAGAGGAAATGTGGTGTGGACGTGTTGTTGGGCATTGTAGGTTTCGCCACCAAGACTAAGGCCTGGTCTACACTGGGAGGGGAGGGGGGAGGAGGGGCACGGAGCTAAGTCGGTCTAAATTATGCAACTTCAGCTACGAAAATAGCGTAGCTGAAGGCGACGTACTTAGAGCTACTTACCGCACCGTCTTCACTGCGGTAGGTCAACTGCTGATGCTCCCCCGTTGACTCCGCCTACGCTTCTCGCTCCGGTGGCGTACCGGAGTCGACGGGAGAGTGCTCAGCGATCAATTTATCATGTCTTCACTAGACTCAATAAATCGACCCACACTGGATCGATCGCTCCGGAGGTAAGTGTAGACATACCCTAATATATATTTTTAATCATACATGGTTTTGTAAGTGATATTTCCATCGGACACATCCTGCACTGAGAGAAAAGAACTCACCAATCCTGAACACAAAGCACAGAAGAACATGGCTATTTTTTGTTTGCGGTTTGAGATCATTGGGCACAAAAGGCATTTCAGTGTCACTTCACCAGCTCCTCCTACAGTGACCACACACTCAGAATATGGAAAAAAATAATTATTTTTGTTTTACTGATCGGCAGGTAAGCCTTGTGGCTCAACTTTTGGGTGCTGAACTTGAGATACCTTAAAGGGGCCTGATTTGCAGAAGTGCTGAGCACCTTCCCTCTGAAAAATCAGGCCTCCTTAAGAAGTCAAGTTGGACACCCACAAATGGAGGCACTCAATCATTTACCATTTTTGAAGATTTAGCCACCATTAAAGAGGCCTTAAACATGGGTTCAGTTTTCACTTCACTGTATCATACACTGACACCTATTTAATGTGAGGCTATCAAAAATCAATATGCTTTTACAGGAGTAAAGGACAGAAATAAGTTTGTTTCATTTTTAAACTTCACTCTAGAGATATATACTCATCTCAATGGAATATGTCACAGCAGAAGCTACCTCAAAGTGAAGCTACTAATGCAATGTCGATCGTGACTTGGACTTCAATTAATTATACGTTATGTAACTCTCACTCAAGTCTCCATCTTATCAACCCATTGCACTTAGGCTTTTTTTTTTTTTTTTTGCATGGTCAAGCACAGTAGGGACCTATCATAAATCAACCACTAAAAGATGGGTCTCTACAAAAAAACAATTTTATATACACACACAGCATGCTGAAAACTTGACATCCTACACAGCAACTGTGCTACTGAAAATTAATTTATAGGTTAGTTATGCAAGATGAATAGCCCCCCGCCTTTGTCAATTCTGTCAAAGACAAAAGTCCCAACTAATCTAAAGGAAGAAAAGTATTTGCCAAAACATTAATGGGTTAGATCTCCATCCTCTTTCTAATTTTCTCAGAAATAATTTTTAAAATAAATAGGGGGGGGGGGGAGGTCCCAGAAATTTCTCAGGATTACAAAGACCAAAGATGTTTTCTGTGGGTGGGAATGGGGAGCTGAAAGGAAACCACGCATGAACCAAAATGTAAATATGAAGAAGAGACTACATCCTAGGAAATGTTGCCTTATGCAAGAAAACATTAAAAACTACTACTACAAAAAAACTGAAGACTTCAGCACTCGCTTTGGGCTACTACGTCTAATACAGTAAGCACACAAGACATTAACAGGCTGGCAGAGCTCTAAGCCCAAAGATTCTACAAGAGAACCACAGTGTTTAACCTACAACCATGATGTTTAAATACGTGTTACTTATTATTTTTTCATCACCAGCAATGTGCTCAACAGTGCAGAAGACACTTGTATCAAGGTAGTCGCAGGGAACTCACAATCTAAAATAGAAACAAACAAACCAAGACAAACTGTAAGAATCAGTTACTTACAAGACTGATCTTCAGTATTACTTAATTTTACTATAAAACAGCTATTGAAAAAACAGCACAATGTCATTATTTCACAACCTATCAGAACCTTCAAGTGAAGTTTCCAGAACTGAGTTGTTATAATTAAGTGCTTCTTAGGACTCCAGCTGACTTAACTCAATGAAACTGAAAGACTCAAATGCACAAAAATCAGCGACATGTGACTATATATTGTTATAGGCAGGAATCACCAGGTGGTGCTGCCAGTCTCCCAAGCGCTTTTTCTTGCAAGCAAATTTTATTTATTTATTTATTGATGCAGTATCTTGCGCAGGAGAGCTATGGCAAGAAGCAAGGGAGTTCTCTCTCTGCCTTAATATCTCACTAACTTCTTGAAGCAGAGTTGCTCCCTGGGAAGTAGGAATTGGTGGTTGGGATGAGATTCCTGAAAGAGAGAATTATCTATAAGTTGTCTGTGAGCACCTCTGCTTTGGAACTGGTATATATGTATAAATAAAAGAAGCTGCATTAAGATTATATCTAAACTCTGCATCACTGATTTCTCCTTTAATGGGAATTCAACCTGCAAGGCCCTGACATCTGACACCGCTCATCTGTGGGCCTACAACAGGGATAGGTAATTATTTTTGATCAAGATCCACATTTCTTGGGCAAAGATATAGTCAAGGTCCAAACTCCATAGAAAATAATAAAAAAATAACACCAAGGATAAGTAAATAAAAAGATTTGGGGTCCGTCCAAAAGCATCTGGCAGTCTGGATCTGGCCCGCCTATTGACTACCCCAGCCTATAATATGTAACCACATGCACATCAACCTGCACACACACATCAGTATATGACAGTTCATGCACACATATGTGCAAGACAGGCATATGTAAAAAAGATTTTTAATTTTCAAAGGATCCCAAAGCACTGTAAAACAAAGTCATATACCCTTTATATACTGCGTTCTCTACACCCCCACACCAAAATGCATGCCTTATACAACTGAAACCTTGAAAAAAAAATTTAGGAAGACAGAAATCAGTGACCTGGAATGAAATATGGCTAGGATACCAGGTATATCTCTTCTAAATATAGAAGATTACAACCCAGATGTATACCAACATGTTGTAGATATAGCAATGCAGTAAATACTAGGACAACAACAGTGCAAAATTAAGAGTAATTACAGAGGGTTAAAGTTATCATGCATATATCAAGATGCCACTACATGACAGCAATAATATGGAAAACAAAATAATTTCAGTGCAGACTCTGTGTTTTTATATGTTGCTATGGAAATTAAACGTGGAATTTTAGATTACAGGCTTGCATATTTTTGAGGGGGGGAAATATTTTTTTTCTTTTCTTTGAAACATGCCTGGCTCTGAAAACACACAACTAATTTACCATAGCTTAACTGTTGCTCAAATGGGATGTCATGCAAATAGGGTGCTTTTGAGTAGCAAACTGCTTAACTATGCTAAACAAGTTATTGCATTTATTTATGTGATGTCGCACCAAATTATGAAGGCTGACTCAAGTCGTGTGTTTATTTTACCCTGTTACGTCTGCTCTGTGTCTCATGTCTCGCTTTAATTGAACTTCTGAATGATAATGTAACTAATCATACAGATGCTAAGACATGTTGCTAGATTCTAGGTTAATTAACAGTGGCCTAGAGTCACTGCATTTCTCACATGGATAGCCACTTTGGCCCCTGCCTGCTGTCCGGCTTCACTAGCCACACGAAGCCTTGCAATTTTGTATTAGAGTAGAAGAAAACTACTACCAACAAATGGAGATTGTCACTGTGTGGAAAAAGACATACAGTATCAACTTGCTCCAACTAGTCATATGTTGCCTTTTCTACACTCAGAAACTAACCCATGACTCCAAGAACTGGGGATTAAAAAAGATATCCATCAAATATCATGAGACTCTATATTAAAATCTCAAGAGTTGGCAACACTGAAATTGGCCTAGTTCCTTTGCAGAGAAGTCAGTTAACACCAGCTGAAAATCTGGCCAAACTTATCTACCTCTAAAAGCATTTTCTCCATCTCTGGCACTCCCTAAACCTATTCCTTTAATAAGGAAGACATGGAGTCCAGCTGCTTTTGCAGAGTCCACCAGCCAAGAAAACTTTTTTGGCTGAAAAGATCAAAAACTATCATTTCTATCTAAAATCAGTCAATGTTTTCTAATCATTTTCTCCATCTTAATATTCACCTGGACTTGCTTTTCGCTGTGTTTAATGAAAATATACTGCACCCTTGAATACACACACAGAACAGCAAAAAACAAACAGGAAAGCTGAGAAGGATTCTCTGCAACTTAAACAATACTGGAGCAGAATTAGTGTGGTCCTGTGTACTAGATAAAGCAAGCTTAACGCCGAAATTAAAATAAATTGCCCGTCTGAATAATGTAAACATAACTCTCATTCAGACACCCTTGCAATTGACTAACTGATAGGAGACCAGGCAGTTCTCTGTGTATAGCATATAAATACGTGGCTATTAGACCTATATTGGATAAGTCACTCAGCACTACATGCAAAAAGCAAAGGACCTGCATATTAGCCATGATCATTCACTGTAATTCATTAATACAGCCTTTTATTAGTCTAAAAGCTCAAGCGGCTCAGTGAGTCAGCCCAGCCATGATCCCCTCCCTCTCATGCATGGATAACTGCTATGGTTCTTCATTCATGAATTAAGTCCCTTTCTCACTCCCAGACATGCCCTTCATTGGCTCTTACGGAACTAAAGTGTTGTAGAAATATCAGCCACTAATTGCTGACGTGCTTCTAAAACGGAAAAAGCCATGACCCAAAATAGGTGGTTTTTCTCTTTTGTGACGGATAAGTAATGTGATTATACATCTGAGAGTCTGTATACGTAAGGAACTATACTTAGTAAATTAAAAACACAACTGAAACGAAGAATCAAAATGTCCTTTCTTTCTTCAGGAGGATAGAGGGAAATATTGAGCTATTTTCTTTCTTCTAGGGAACTGAACTGTGCTTATCTACATATAGCTATACATAGTGCAATTCTCTAAAAGGAATAGCTCTACGGACTCCTTCTGGAGCAAAGATTGTTTTATATTTAGGCAAATAAAAAGGCTCAAGCTGTGAACTTTGCATCCAGATAGAAACTTTTCCAACATTCAGATGCTTTTCTCATTCAGACTAGTCTTTAAACAATAAGAATATCTTGCACTTATATGGAGCATCTTTCATCGGAGGCTCTCAAACTGCCCTACAAATGTTTATTAAACTTCAAATACTCCCTATTATCAATGGGTAAACTGAGGCACAGACCGATTAAATGACTCATACAAGGCCACAGACCTAAGAATTAAATCCACAGTTACTAAGAGAAGATACAGTGAAAGCAGACGGCCTTTGATACATTTCAGTATGTGCAGTTCCCATTTCAAGGGAAGGAAAACAATAAATAGTGAGCAAGGAAACAACATCTTTATCGAGAGCATTTATATGAAAAAAAGTCAGCACAGACAAGCAGGGTCAAATTCAAATGGGTAGGTATGTGCCACTCCCATGGAAATCTCTGAGCAAAATTCAGTGTTGAAAATAGGCACAAGGAACTGTATAGTAATCAATGAGGTAGCGTAACTTACACTGATGCAGAATTCAGCAGACATGCAAAGTGTTCTCAGTCTACAAACCAACGGACCATTGTGTGGGTTAAGAGGAAAAGCACCGAGAGTGTACAAAATAAAGCAATGCTTCCAAGCTTAATTATCCCCCTGCTTCCTATTACACCTTTTCTGCTTCTTAACCTTATACGAACACATTTATTGCAAAGCCCCATTTGCTTCCCCACCATTTATAAGTGACATTCTTTTTTTTTGCATGGCCAATGCACACCAAATCAATTTCTAGGGCTGCACAAATATTTTGGAAATTTTGACAAAGAATTTTTCAAATACTGTTGCTGGGTTTTGTTCAGTTTATAGAGTGGTTGAAATTTTTCAAAAATTTGAAGTTTCAGCTAAAGAATGTTCATGGCAAAATGTTTCACTACCTTTTTTTCTGAAGTTTTCAACAAGCTGTTTTCCAACCTGCTTGTCCCCAAACAGGTAACTGACCCCACTCTGTAGGTCAGAACTGAATCTGGCCCACACTGAGTCTTCCCAACTCATATTAAATAGTCTATTCCCTTTAGAATATTGCCCCTGTGGGCAGGGGATCACTTGCAAAACAAAGACCACTCTCACAATGATACACAGACGTTTGCAGAATTGATTCCAGAATTTATCCAATTTATTTTTCAAAATTTAAATAGCAATGTCAGCTTAACCACTTTGCCGTGTTGGTCCGTTAATTTAGTGACCACAAGATTTGCTTTTGAGCTGCGGAGGGAGAGTAGGGGTGGGGGTAGGGGTAGGGGATAATGTGTGTCTGGGAGCAACTCCATCTTATCCACCTACTTTAAAAAGCCATGGTATGTGTCAGCAATATATTCATCATGAGGCTGTTCTTGAAAACCATTAGCAGAAGCTAAAAGAGCTGAAATGAGGATTACTGTTTGACTTTGCTGATCAGAATTACAAGGGCTGCATCTCTTTTCTGGGTTATATGCTTAGTATATAAATAGCTGCAGTACACACTGAATATTTACAATAGAACCTTTGTCTCCTATTAAGGCAGAAAACGACAAAAGCACCTTCTCTATAACAAAAATTATTGGGTGCTGTTGCGCTATGCTCTGCCCCGGCCAATGTGCTTTTGCGGTTTAAGACCTGAGCCTGGTATCTTATTCTCATAGCCAGCAGAGAAAACTGGCTCACTTTAGCGGCAACAGCTCATTTCGCTCAATAGTAATGCATATATCCAGTTACAACAACATTTGCCAATCCAGTCTTTAGCCATGTCACCATCACCACCTGAGGAATGGTAATACTCAACCTGGAGCTCTCAGATCAATGTGGTACACGTAAGGGAGGCCTGATTTGTGCTTCCCCTTCTGCCTATTCTAAGGTGGAACAAGAGCGATGTTGATCATAAGAACACTCCATGACACACAAGGCCCCATGGAAAGTGCCGGACATCTGGATTATCATTATGGACACTGCTTCTTGAGTCCTTCCTTCAGAGAGGAGAAAAGTACCTTTCCTTCCCAACATCCCTGGGAGGGGGAGAGTGTGGCAAGCAAAAGAGAAGCAAGAAGCCACAATGAGTCTCAAGATAATCAGAGCATAGTTATTAAGTTGCATCTTTAATCATATTTTCCTGACCAGGCATAATGATACAAAGCTTCAGTATTACAAGTGCAAACATCAACATGTAAAGTTAGGATTTCCTGGCACAACTATTTGGTGGCACTTCAGGACCCTTTTTAATAATTATATGGTTCCTCACATCTTCATGTCTAAGCATCACTGCCTAAGGTTATTAATAGCAAAAAAATTATGACAACTAGTATGTCTAACTGGTGCACTACACTCATATAGGAGAATGAAACTAGACCGGTCAATTTCATTTTCTAGCCATCTTGACCTGGTTCACATGTGCTAGCTCAAGGCACTAGTACTTGGGATCATATAGCACTTCTGGAGAACTTTATATATACTTATACATTTATATCGAAAATATATTAAAAATAAAAAGCCTGTACATGAGTTCTAGGTGCCCCAACAAAAATTAAATGCACAGTCTCTTAGAATATCACTCATAAGTTAACATACCCACAAGAAAATACACAGCAAAATATACTGCCCCTTCCTATTCCACACAAAGCCCCAAAACTTCAGCAGCTCCTATCAATTATGTACGATTTTCCAGTGTCCCCAGAAGGTCAAGAAATGTGGGCCATTTTGGAGGAGGAGGGGTGGGGGGATGAGTTCCAGAGCGAATGGGCTTTCAAATAGAACACACTCTTTACTACGACCCTCCGTCTTATGCTGGGGGACAAGCTAGAGCACCTTTGCTGATCTCAACTCCAGAACAGTGATATGGAGAAAGGGGTGGGTCTCTCAAGTGGGCAGGTTCCAAGCCATTTAGATCTGTGAGATCCTGTCTGCTGTGAAATTTAAGTAAGACTCATGAAAACATTTGTACTCATACTGGACTCTCCCCCTTCTCCTCAATTTGATTTCCAATATAAAAGGTTATAATAAAATACAACACCATGGGTGGGTGAGTCAAACATTTACCCCTTTCCATTCTGGGTGGGTGAATACTGGATATTGCCCACTCTAGTTAGCCAGGCTGTTTACACAAAGAAAATTCAGCAAAGGTGTTGGGGTGCTTTAACCAGGAACCGATTTAATGATATAGGAACTTCCATCTGCAATGCCTGTGCCATTTAGCAAGGCCATTTGAGTTCTTAAATATCTCAAGGTGTTTCTGAGTTACCATTCTCAAGGTATCTATCAGCCGTTCCCTCCAAAATATACCAGGTCGCCCTACGTGGATAACAATCTAAACCTTTACTTCAGGTGAAGTTGTTAATGTATTTTATTGACGGAAGCTGATTTGTTCCACACACATGCTTACTTGTCTTGTTTACAAGAATCTACTTGCACAATGTATTTTAAAATAGGATATATGGAGACAACAGGTCAGTAGGGTCCTCGGTCTGCAAAATTCCACATTAGGAACAATTATATAATTTGAAGCTGAAATGACAGCATTTTGAATTATCTGGGTTTATTCATAAGTAATGTCTGAACAGATTTTGGAAACCGTAGATTGCTACACAAGTGCTAAATACAATTGATAAGTAATTCTATAGCACCTTCCACTGGAGAATCTTACCGATTTACAGATGTCAATGAAGGTCACAATGCCCCGAGAATGATAGGAAAGTATTAATCCTTGCTCTTTCCAATGGACCAAACTCAATTTTTATTCTATTTTCTCAATTCTAGTGGCATAAGGGCAGGGATTTTGTTGGAAAACAGTAAGAAATCCACAGTCAACAGTCAATTTATGTACACTGTATTGGGTTTGACATGTACTTTTTCAAAGGTTTTTTACTCATTTACCGAACACTTTTAAATATTTATCATCTGTCTTCCTTGTATTTCAGTGTTTTAGTTTTATTATTTTAATCTCATAGTCCATACAGAATGAATAGAACTGATGCCACTCTAATAAGACATACATCCAAACATGTCCTACTCTCACCAGCTCCTATCAGCAACCTATACATTCTTAACATGTTTCAAATTCGTACATAAAATGTCTGCATGGGAATGATTTTTCAGTATTCCTAGGAAAGACGAAATTTGCAATACTCATTGAAATAAAGATAAACATACATTCAGAAAGCCTCTGGGCTATTTTTAGAAAGGGCCACATATAGCAGGAGGTGCATGTAATTGATTAACCTCTTCATTGTTTTAAATGGCCAACCTGAAGGTTACAACTAACACTGGAAATTAAAGTTCCATCGCCAATAGCAATTTTACGATTTCCTGTACGAAGGAGCATTCAGTGATGATTACCCTGAGAAACAACACAAGACATCTGAATGTTCAAACTTTGTTTCAAATCATAACCTGATAAATTTAACTTAATTTCTCACATTATGATCACTTATAGGGTGACTGTTTCAGAGATTCAATTTTGAGGGGTCAAATTCCCGAGACCATTAGATTTATAACTCAGTACTTTTTTTTTTTTTTTTTAATCATCAATGTCCACTCCAGTTTCAGGAAGAATATTTGTAACTGGCATTGCAGGCAGCTGTTCAGAGTTTGATTTAGTCTTTAAAAAGTCATCAATTTCCTTTTCATGAAACCCTGAACAAACATTTAAAAATGCTTTTGTCTGACCACAAACAGTAGACAAATACCCCATAGAACCATTAAGTGTCCTTAATTTTCCAGGACACAACAATGACACTTGCCATCCACCTTCCTGAAACCTAGAGTCCAAGCATCCACTTTCCTTCTCCTCTTCTTGTTTATCCCTATCCTAGTCTGGAAAAAATAGGACTGATAATTCTGAAGGGGAAAAGGCAGGCAGCAATACCAGCCAGGAATGCACAAGTTTGTAGGCATATACCCTGTCAGTTCTACTCTTTCTGTACCTCCAACAGAGGCTCCAATAGGGCTCTTTTAGTTACTGTCCTATACATTTTGCCCATTTCCATCTGCATTTACAGTTTTCAGTGTCGGACTGCTTCAAAACAGAGTAATAAATAATTTGGGATCCTGGATTTTTATATAAGCTAAGAATCCCAGTAAGCATCATATTCAAAAAAATCCTTTTCAGGATTTATTTCAGACTCTCAAGTTTGGAGTGAAATGAAAACTTGTCTTTAATTAAAGCTCTACAAGGCACTGCACTGTTGCTTCTGAATCTTACTTCTGCTTTCAGACAGGAGAAGAGGGAAACTGACAGTTAAGACGTCCTCTCCCTTCCAATCCTGCTGCCAAAGGGGAAAGCAGGCTGGCCCAGGAGTTCCTGAGCTAGAACAGGAATGCAGTGTCCCTGAAGACCATGACACCTCAGTCACTTGTGCTATAGGGCTGGGCCTGTTGGATATGCCCCAAAATAATCCTCATAGCCTGCTGAGTTATCAAATGATGCTCTCCTTTTAGTTGCTCCCTCGTTTCTATCCTCTGGCTTCAATTTCAAGTTAAACAAAGTGCTTGTTTACTAAGCTAAACTGGCTAGACAACATTACCTGTCCAATGCACTGCTCCAAAGCTTGAATTGTTTGTAGTATCACCTCCTCCTCATTTTCTGGCTGTGAGAGGCTGACCAAGAAGGGATAATCAGTTGTCACCGTACCTCTGATTCCAACCCCCATCTCAGCAAGTCTAGACTGCTGTAACAATAACTTTGTAACTGGAGTAACCGCCAAAGTTCTGACCTCAGATTCCTGAGCAGCCCTACTGACTCTCTTCTTGGGAGCCATAATGCTTCCCACAAATAGCGAGAAAGGGAAGAGGAAAACCAGGAATCGTCAAATGCTCAGAGTAGCAGAACGGCACCTCCTGGTAGGTAATCAGACAGCTGAGGACACCGAGACCCACCCAAAGAAAAACAGTTGCTGTTGGAAGTCAAAGTTTCAGCAGCACTATCTCCCCCACTGCTTCTGTAACCAGTTCATCCAAATAGGAAGTGACCCTCCCCCAAGGAAATTACCCTTCTCCTTTCCCTTCCTTACCCCATGTACTTCTGTGTTTTATGCATTTGGGGGAGGAGGGCAACTCTGTGATGTCAGCTTCTTTTTCAGTTAGAAATCAAACAGCTCAAATGCAGGGAGGAGGGCGGGAAGATCTCTGGCAGCTAGCCCATACCAGCTAAAGAAGAAAGGGTCCATTATGCCATGGAACACCATGATGCTGTTAATATAAATGGCCATTATGTCTGCTTGGAAATAACAGTGTCTTTCCCCTACCCTGATCCAACATTTAAAGAACCTGATGGAAAATAAGTTACTTCAATTGGCATCATAAAAGCTTCTTCCCTCCTCCTTAGCAGAGCAGAATGTCAGGGCTGATGGGAGACTTTTCTCAGGGCTTGTCTATGTGGAGAGCTAGCGCATGGTAAGCTGAGATGTAAATCTGTAACGCTCTGGCCTACCATGCATTGACTGGCCATGTGGTCTCTGCTAGGTTGAAGCAGACTCTGGAATTTTTAGTGCACAATAGGAGGGTCCACATGTGCAGCAGCCTAGAGCGCTGTAGATTTACGCCCCAGCTTGCTGTGCACTTACACTCTGTAGAGACATGCCAATAAGCATTTGTGGAAACTTACAGACACCTGGGGACTTGCCAGAGCAAAAAGGAACATAGGGTAACATTTTCAAAAGTGCCTTAGTGACTCAGGAGTCTGTTGGCCATATTTCAAAGGTATTCAGGCACCTAAAATGAAATCAGAGTTAGATCTTGTTGGAAATCCCACTAGGCATTTATCTGCATCTGTAACAGGCACCTAAGTACCTTTAAAAATCTGGTCCCAAGTCCCATTTCCAAACGTGATATAAGCACTTAGGGGCCTAAGTCTCATTGAAAGTTAATGGGATTTCAGATCCTAAGTACTTAAGTCACCTTTGAAAATAGGACTTAGGACCCCAAGTCAATTCTGCGCTTTAAAATATCTAATCAGCAGACTTTTATCTGGATATTGGAATGGCCCACACAATACCCGTTATTAACAGCAATAACATAACAGATTTACGAACTTAAACAATTCATACACTGATTGGGTTTGAACCATTAAGTAAATGAAGGTCAGGCTAACTTCTCACCTAGCAAGCAGGACATATTCCACAGTTGTGCAACTAACTCCATCACCCAAAGACCTAAGTCAGGTACACTAACCATTTGCATGGTAGATAGTGCATACCTAGTTGGCACTAGAAAAACAAAGGCCAATGTAGCGAACAATCAACATACCCTGGGGTGCAGCTCAAGGCTCAGACACAACCTCCAGTTTGAAGATGCATAAAAATGGTGAAAACTTGTGTTTCTTTTTAAAAATCGAATCTCTCTGCAGTTACCCACTTTCAGAACTGCAGCATGCCCTTTGCCCCAGCACACCTTCACATGTTGCTGTGTGGTTTAACCAACATTCTGAAACTGCATTCAGTATCACAACGTGCTGTCTTGGTGCACTGCACATTAATAAATGAGAATGGACTTTCCTGTCTGGTGTACGGAGGAGCACGTTCCACCATCACCGACAGAGTTCTCTTTCAGTTTTAGTGGCAGAGATGTGTGAAATGGAGGGACCAGGGTGCTAAAAGAGAGACAGTAAGAAAATTTTGAAGAAAAAAATTGATAAAAAAACATTATTCGGTATTTACCCCTCCCCCCATTTTTGGACAGATCTAATCTAATCTAGCTGTCCATGGATAATATATTAATTGTATCCATTGTCTGAAGCACATGGATTCATTACTGTACTACCACATATAAGCATATGAAAGGAAATAAGCAGAACCTTGCCCCTGTGAAGATATTCAACTTGACGGACAAGACAAAAACGGGATGTCAAAAATCAGAGACATACTACCATCTGTATCACATATTTATTGCAGAGCGAAGGCCAGTTGCTAATCAAAGAATTCCATGTGCATGATTGACCCATAGCCTTTTGGATTTCCAATATTGTTAAAATTATAGCCTTTATTTACCCATGAAAATCACATGCCATTTTTAGCAGTAGGTCAGATGAGATAATTACGTGGAAGAGTAATATTCTTCCTAATATTGTAGACTTTAAAGATTGAAAGCTTTGAGAGCGTACATTCCCTCTATGAAAAAATCACTCATCCCTTAAAAACAGGTGCTACAATAAAGCAATTGACAGAACTTGGGGAATAGGCACGCTCACCACTAGCTGAGCTCAAAGAGTTGAAGGATCATATTCAAGAGGCTGCACCTTTCATAAACCCAGCCAATTCTCAAGTAACAAGCCACCCAAATTTTGCCTTTGACACAAACATGGGTACAAAGCATATGCTTCCTTCCCCTGGTCTGTTTAAACCACGCCACGTCTTTTCTCTTTCCCTCACATCCTGACTGCCCTCATCAGAAGGGCAGCCTACGAAGATGAAGGATCAAAGATGGTAGAAATGTTGATTGATAAAGTCTATAAATGGGAAGACTTGAGAAGCAAGTCTTTTCCTAAACATATTTGCCCACAGCAGAGAGATTTCCAATGACCGAGGAGGGAAGCATACAGGCCTATATGTAACTATACAGGCCTCAGGAAAAATAGGAGCAAGATAGATAGTAGAACACTTTTGATGAACAGACCAACCAATAATCTATAACAAACATGACTTTTTTTAAGGTAAAGAAAGGACCTTTTCAACCTTATCTTTATTGGCATAAGCTATTGGATAATTCAGTATTAAAAACAGCATTAGCTACATGGAACTACAACAACTAATAAGAAGGTGTTTCTGCCCAAATATTCTCTATGGCAAAATGCCATTAATTTTTAAAATTAGTGAATTATGCAACTTTCAAGTATCTTTATCTTTTCAAGTATCTTTCAAGTATCTTTACACCATTAACCCACACCAGTCCATATTAAACACTATTAACAAAATACATTAATAGTGTAGTGCTTTTATGCTTATGAGTTGGGAACACTGACATTAATCTCCAACAAGAGATTTTGGAAAGTAGGAAGATTTTTTTTCAAATGGTTTCAGGATTTTCATGCTAACAGAAGTTATGCAAATATGTGAAGAATCCAACTTTCCACCAAATGGCAAGCTACAAAAAAATCCAAGCACTGAAAGCAGAAAAAGAAAAAGTCTGGTTCCAAGGTTAGTTTGCAATTGCAGAAAGAAAGAAGCAACACAAACACATACAATTAGACTTTTTAGCATACATCTGCTGAATGGCCAGCTAGGCAATAAAAAGCATTCAAACCACAGCAATTCAGCAAGCTCCTTCTTTGAAGAGAAGGGGAAGAAATGCTAATCTGCTTCTAGAAATCAGCAATATGATGTGTGCTTCCCATTAGGTTGGGTTCAACGAGTGATAGAGCATCGCTTGATGTGATATTGCTCAGTGCACCCTGATGTAACATGACACCTGCAGCGGAAACAGCACTCTCCACTCCCACCACAGCAAAATACCCCAGATACCAGAGAACCTCCAGATACTTCCTTTAACCTATTACTGGAAATAAACGTGGCTATTTCAACACAACTTTAACATGCATCATGAAGGCAACCCTCAGTCCAGTATCAAGATATCAGGTGTATTTTGAAAGGGGTGATTTCCTTGTAATTTTTACATGGAAAGATTTTCTGACCTTCCTCACTTCAAGAATTTCACAAAAGCCATAACAAGCTATATGCACACAGGGCCAGTTCAGAAAGCAGTAGACAGCAGCCAGGAAGTCTCAGGGTTGGGGCAGCTTTACATTTTGGATCTAGATATTTTTAAGGTTACAGGGGTCCAATCCAAAGACTTTGCAGGAGGCCTGGAATTTGCTCATACTGCCTAAGAAAAATAATGGATGGTATGACTCAAGTCATTATTTACTTGGCTGAAGTATCACAAGGGTATTATGAGGAATGAATAAAAAAAGCAAATACTACAATGGGGATGACAGGATTGTTGGGGGTACTGGTCATGGGATATACAGTCAGTCTTTTATTATTATTATTATTATTCTCCTAGTGGCTAGCTCATATCCAACCCAGTTGTTTGGCAGTTACTGAAAGTTACCAGTGTGAATAAGGCTATTGGGTTGCCTCCCAAAATACACCACAGTGTTGAGTACTCATTGGGCAGTCCCAGCAGAGGACTGAAGGGGAGCATAGAGACTAAACTACCCTCTCACCCCTGCGTGGGCCGGTCAGACCAGTGGTTCTCAAACTTTAGCAACCCGAGGATCCCCATTTTGATTTAAAATTTTTTGGCTCCCCCCCAAGCCTCCCCCGCTCAGCCCCTTCACCCAAGGCCCCACTCCACCCCACTGGGAGGGAGACGGAGAAGTTGATCAGTGCGGCCAGCGACCTCAGATATGACCCACTGACTCCCTGGAGTACCCTTGCAGACCTCCAGAGGTCCACACCCCAGTTTGAGAAACCCTGGGCTAAGCTATATTAGCCAGATGGTGTGGGGGATCTGTCTGTGCTGTAAGTGTTCTGTGAATAAACAGAGCACTTCAGTTTGCAGGGGCTATCAGTCCTGCACTTTTGATGAGAACTTCGCTTAAACAAACATGTAAAAATGTAACTAAGGTTTATTTCGCACCCACCCACCCACCCTGCCCCCTCAGTTCACCCACAATTCTCCTTTGTGACATGGTGAACTAATTGTACATACCTAGGGAAGAATATTACTTAAGTTTTTCTACTGAACACTGAAAAAAATGTACCCTTGATTTTAGAGAACATACTCCCATGTATGCTGTAGTATTCACACTGAGAGACCACACAAGCTGTTACAGTTTCACAGAAGGCTAGTAATTTTTTTAAAGAGCTAATATATTTCCTTGTCTCCTGTTTGTCCTGTTTTATCTACTCCGAAACATTTTTGTTACTAATACACCTCATTTCCTCGCTAACGGATCAATATACAGGTTTTTGTTTCCTTTTTTAAAACGCAAAAAAATAAGGAGAAAAATCACAACTTTGATCCTGAAACAGGAGTCAATGGAGTCAGAAAAGGATATTGTCTGAGTCTCAGAGACTGGGAAGAAAGAAACCTGCGCTGACCCTCTGTTGTAACCCGATCCAGTTAAAGAAGTATAGGGATTACCATTTGTAGTGTTTCTCAGGGGTTGGGGTGAGGGGCAGGGAGTGCAGCAGACAGTTCTCAGTCTGGTTGCATGGGCCAATAGCTGCTAGAAAGGTTATAAAATGTGTAGACACTGGACGCCAAGGAAAGATTTTTGATGGGGTGGTGGTTTTTTTTTTTTTGGCATTGCCTTTCATGCTCCTGATGTGTTAACAATCTCGCAAAGCACACATCTTTCTAGGAGGGAAGGGCAATGTTACTTTTTGTTTACTAGGTGGTGGGGGTGGAGTGGAGTAGATAAGGTAGGGAAGGATGTCTGACACAGGCATGATTCCCAATTGTCAATACATAGCACAAAGTATTATCAGGCTCCCCACATCAAGGAAGCTGTACGTGAGTAAGAGCAAGGGACCTGACCCTTAGCTGCTGTAAAGCAACACAGCTCCACAGATTTATACCATCTGGGGATCTGGGCCAACCGACGGGCAAACCCAGTTAACATTCTGAAGCAAGGACTCTTGATACCAGGAGGGCATTTACAAATGCATGGGCCAAAGATTCCCAGCATTGAGGCAGTAGGGCAGGGTCAGTTTATGTGATCTTTCCCCACTGTTATAAAAAGACATTGTATAGGATTTTAAAATTGCCATTACTAAAATTGTGAAAAACTAAGGGGCTATTTATAGGCTAACCTTTTCACGGAAAAAAATACATTAGTCTATATAAAAAAAGCCCAAACCAAAGAAGCTTATGCTGAGGAACTAAACTCGGTGTGCATTCTCTGCATCCAGCTGCTGGCTGGCCAGGCTACCGTTGTTAGTGGGTGAGGGTAAAAAAGCAACCATTTTCAAATTTAGATAGCCAGAACTCTTCTACTTCCTCCTCTGTAGGAGGTTGTGGGGCATTCTCACTTGCCAGGGTCGCCACTTATCTTCCTGGTGTCTGGCAGAACAAAAATCACTGTGTTTGCTGGGTTGTGGCACCATTCCCTAACCTACACAAATGGAACACAAAGTCTCCTGTTAACTCATCTTCCAGACAGCCTCCCTTCCACACACAATTGGGAACGTCCTATGAATGCCGGGAAGGTAATTGGCTTTCCTTCCTTCCTCCTCTTTCCGGTCACTAAATTGTTTCATAGAAACACAGGTTAGGTACCTAATTTAAAGCAGCAGTGTTTGGGTGCAGTATTAGTGGTTTAGCTGTACAAATTATCCACTATGCAGCCAAAAACTGTTCTTCTGAAAAAGCTTCATTGTGTTTTGCCTTGGATTATTGCAAAAAATATATGTGAATTCTGGCGCCTCTGGAGAAAGAGACCCTTCATTTACCCATGGAATACACAGAGAACAGCATCTTCCATCCAGCCCCATCTGTCTCTCTCAGCCTGACCTGGAGGTCTGCTTCTAGGCTGGGAAAGCAAGGTTGCTCCCCATGCTCCACCTGCTCTTGGCCTCTCGGTTGGGACTGTCAGGAAGCAGGCTAATTAGCGCCAAACAAGATTGATTTGGGGGATGTGGATACTTATCCCCAAGGAGCGGGGCTGAGGCCCCACAACTTAATTTCACTTGGGCCTCTGTACAGCCATGAGATAACTTTCAGGTCCCTTGACTAGGACTGGATTTGGACCAACTGAAGTCCATGAACCAGACTCATCGGATTTGTCCCAGCATCTGCGCTTATTAAAAATTGGGGGGGGGGGGGGGAGAGGAAGCACGGGGGGGATATCAGCTGTTTTAGACAATCTTCTAACCTTCCCCAAACCAGCTGTTTTCAGCTCCCCACGTCAGTAAAACCAGACTAGAAAATAAACAAAAACTTTCAGAACCAACGCCTCCAGCTGCTTTAAAATAATTGATTTGTATGAAAAAAATATCCTTTAACTTAGAAAACATAATCCTCGGCTAACAGCCACATGCCAGATAGTGCTGCACAGTGTGATGCTATACAATGGTGGCTATTTCTAAAGCTAAGAGCAAGGAAGCAGATAAAAGCAATAGAAGACGATGTTTCAGAAGTCTAGGTGTAGCCAATATACCACCACTTGTTCTTACTTTAATCTGAGCTTCAAATGAGGATTTAAGTTAGGGTACTAAATTCTCACTCCACCGTGCAAAAGAAAGTTATGAGGGGAGAGAGGACCACAGCATGAAGAATGTTTTTAACAGAGAGAGATTTTTATGCTATGAGGGTAAGATTTCATACATAGTTAACACACACATTAACCGGGGATCCTACTAGAATTATTTATTATTTGTATCACAGCAGTACCTAGAGGCTAGAACCCCATCATGTTGGTACTGTATAAACATATAATAAAGACCGACCCTGCCCTGCAGAAATTAAAAAAATGGAAGCAAATAATCTATACTGGCCTCTAGATCATCATGGTGACAATTGTTCAGGAAGTATTATGAGAGGTGAACTGGTAAAAAAAGGGGGAAATTGTGGAAAGTGTTATGAAAAATGTGTCCCCTTTTTTTGGTTGTAATTTGAAATTTCACTGAAACAAAAATTCAGAACATTTCATCCAGCTCTAATGAGTGATATTTTAGAGTTCATCTCGTGGGATCCATTTGGGTTAAGAGATCTCCCAAATACATTTTTAAAAGGCCACATGGTGGGGTGGGCGTGGGGGTCCCTATTCAAATTGGTTGGAAATAAAATACAGCAACCTTTAGCGTCATCTCAAATTGAGAAACTGCACCCCCACCATCACCCACCCACAGCGACAGATTCCTGTCAGAGAAAGTATGCAGCTGGAGGGCGGGAGTCAGGCAGCACAGCTCACAAGGAGGAGTGAGCAGGCAGAGATGGTGTCAGCTTCTTCTGCCATCAATTAGACAAGCATTTGGAACTACTTCTTTCCTCCCCCAGTAATTCAGAGAGGGTAACATTTTAAAAAGCCCCAAAGGAATTCTGGAGCCTAAATTCCATTTTCAAAAGTGTTTTAGGTATTTAGGGCCCAGATCCTCAAAGCAACTAGTTCCTGCTGAAATCAATGGGAGCGAGCCTAAGTCCTACAGACTTTCAATGAAACTTAGGCTCCTAAGTGCCTACGTCATTTCTGAACATGGGGCTTAGATGCTTATGAAAATTTAGCCCCAGTCTTCAGTCCCTAAACCTCAGCTTAGTTATTTAGCCAGAAACATTTTTAAAAACCACACATTAAGAACAAACATCAACTGACTATGAACTCATTCATTTGGTTTGTTCACCACTCTCTGCTTCTGGGGAGCAAACTGATTAACCCAAGCAGACGACTCTCTGGAATGGGGAGTTTGAAAGGTTTTGTTCTGTGGCGATCCTTGCAGGAGACGTTTGTCTACTCAGCCAGATTAGAAGGTTCCCTCCACACCCCTTACAAAAAGATAAAGAGGATGATCATTATACAGGCTCCAAAAGCAGCTATGTGCCATGCCAGGCAACGCAATGCCGTGGCTGCTCTAGCTTTACTCATAGTAGTGGTCTCCAGTTTCAGCTTACCTGTTTTATGCACTGCAGCCGGTCATTGGTCTGCTGTATGTGCCTGTCCATAGAATTCATTTTGATTGTCTCCACTTGGCTTCTACCTGAAAGCCATTAAAATCCCTCAATCTGCAAGATAAAAAGAAGAGGAAAGATCACTGAACAAAGTTCATGCACTTCTGCCAACTCTACTGACAGAGAGACCATGGATGTTACACATCACGGGGTTTATCCTTCCTTCCTGGGAATGATTTTTTTACTCTTCTGGTTTGGGAAAGGGAGCTCTGTCAGGGGGCCCACAAGGTATGCACAGGCAGAGGCTCTGTATTTTAAATTCAACAATGACATTCCAAAGTCACATGATGACACCTAGCTAGGTGAAGCAAACTCCACTGGGAACTTTTGTGAAGTCAATCACAAAGGTTCCTTTTACACAAAGAACTACAGAACTACTTCACCAAATGCCACTAAAATGAAACAGCAAAACTGCTGGCAACATCCAAGAAGTCTGGATTTTATGAAGACATGGACATAAAGGATTTGCCCTCCTCTTTCTATGGGAAAAAATACCTCTCGCTCTCACAAGTATTTCGGATGCACTATACTATTACATGGCCAGCAAATAAGGACTGGGATTACACAACTGAGCCTAGATATACTTGCCTAAGTATTTGTTAGGAAAGCTTTGGATCTCGGTACTTTAAGTTAGACTGATAAGAATGCCTTGATATAAAACATCATTTAAAAATGGTTCTGGAAGGAGCTGTGGTGGCAGTGAGCACAGGACTGGGATTCAGGACTCAGGCAAGATTTTCAAAAGTGACTAGTGATTTTGAGTGCCCATCTTGACATACCTTAAAGGAGTCTGATTTTTAAAAGTGCTGAGCAACAGACACCCTCTAAAAATCTGGATCCTTTAAGATGTCTCTCTTTAAGCCACAAAAACTACTAGTTGCTTTTGAAAAATCTTTGCTTCTGTTTTATCCCCGGCTTTGCTTCTGACTTGCTATGTAACCTTAGGGAAGCCACAAACTCTCTGAGCCTCATTTTATGCATCTGGAAAATGAGCAGCATACTCCCATCTCAAAGAGGTGTTGAGAATTTTGATTTGCGTGGGTATAGCACGAGGAAATCATCACATGAGAAACACCACCAAGGAATTATGATGATATAAACAGCAAAACTGCGATCTGTTGGCCCCACTATTAACACTCAGCATGTTGAGCTATGTTTGCGAATGTAGGCAGCTATCAAGAGAAGCCAGAGTTAAATCGGTTTGTTAACCCCTTTTCAGAGTCAGGCTTCATGCTACTCTGCACTTGCACATTAGCATCTCTGGTCAAAATAATGAATATATCAGCACAGAATTGTTTTTCAGTGGTGGTGAAATGCAAGTAAAGAATTAAGATCAGTGACCATGCTAGGGACATGGAAGGTACTGGGTTTGCAAGTAACCTCTGCATCTCATTCTGGATTCTATTTTCTAAATCCTTCTTATCTCTGCCTCAACCCATCCCACAGCTAAAAGCTATGCCACTTATGGCTCCATCCATTTTAGAGACAGGGATAAATATCCACTTGGGATTTTGCTCTGGCCTTTCAACTACTGTAGTCAACACTAGGCTTGGCATCTAGGCCAACTGGAATGCAGTACAAACAAAGGTAACCCGCTGAGCCCCACAGTCCATACGCACTGTCTGTGGATTGAGTTTAACAGAGTCCCTCTTGGCTTTATCTGTTCTTTTACTTTAGTGGCAGAGCAGTTGCTTGGAAAGATGGAAACTTGGATTCCAACCAGCAATTTCTGTCCATAATTCACAATATCAACTGCTACACACTGCAATTTGTTTAAAAGCAGAACTGTAACAAGGCTCTAGCTATGTATAATTGTAAGTAACAGGCTTAACAGTTTTAAAGGCTTTTTTCTAATACTCCTTTCTCAGGCAAGGGTGATGAGCCAGCCAGCCAGGGCCCCCCCCCCCCCCCCAACCCCTTTCATGACACTCTGAGCGGACACGGAGTGAATACTGTGTCACAAAACTGGTCTTTGCCCATATTGATTTCTCTGTCCTTGCAACACTGTGATAGCCAGCTTGGAAGAACACTGTAAGAGGCTGCTTTCTCACACCCAATGACTGGGGCGCGGGGTTGGGGGGGAGAGAGAGGAATATTAGGATACTGGATATTAGAAAACACAATTTCACGAGGAGGGTGGTGAAGCACTGGAATGGGTTACCTAGGGAGATGGTGGAATCTCCATCCATAGAGATTTTTAGGGCCTGGCTTGACAAAGCCCTGGCTGGGATGATTTAGTTGGTGTTGGTCCTGCTTTGTGCAGGGGGTTGGACTAGATGACCCCCTGAGATATCTTCCAACCCTAATCTTTCATGATTCTATGAGAGGGGAAGGACAGATTCTGTACGACACATTCTCATGGCATATTTACATGAGTGTAAACTTTATACTGGCACAACAGGATTCCAAGTTTGCACTCCAATGTTTGCCATTGTGAATTCTAGTTTCATTCCTATCACACCTAGCAGTTCGTTTTGTTTATCATAGCTCTGTCCCTGAAAGTCTTCTCGCTCTCCACACACACATGAAAGAGAGGGTGGATTTTTCTGATGCTTGTTCTCCTAGGGAAGCTAAAACCCTTCCCCACTCCCACCTCACATCACTTTAAAGCCCTACAATTAGAGCACCTCTAAAAGTCTGCAGTGTGAATGCCCAGCCCCCAGAAAGGGAATTGTGCTCCCCTGGATGGAGATGCTGAATGCATCACTGTCACAGCACGATGGATTCCAGACCATGGCATCCGTGTGTGTCCCACGCACCCTAGCCGTCTGAGATTTCTGTACCTAACTGATAACGTTCTCTCATGGCTCCTGCCGGATTAGACTCCGGGAGAGAAATCTTTTCTGCTAGACAGCTAAATGAGGTCTTACAACAGCAGCTCAAGCACCTCATCCCCACACTCCAGACACAAGAGGGTTCAATAAAGCACTCCTGTCAATAAATTATAATACTCATGGAATGGTAAAGCCAGGTTTATGTACAAGTATCATTATTAGACTTTGCCTGCACCACCTTCTCAATGGCAGGCACTGTCTAAGAACCCTTTAGAAAACGCAGATTCATATATTTTATTAAAAATGAGTAACACATTCTTATCTGCTTACAAGACCTCAAAACAACCTCAGTAGCCATGGCGTTTAATCTTTCAGTGGACAGCAGAGGTATTTATCATGAGATAAGCTAGCCCAGACATGACACCACTTCAGCAACGATCCATCTTAAGAACTGGAATACATTATCTGCATTTTAATTGCTCATTGGGACAGAAGGAAAAGAACTCTTTACAAACAAAACAAAAACAGTAGAAATTTTCTTAACCAGCCAGTAATCACAATGCTGTGTTTAAACTGCTTTTGGAACAGAGATAAGTGCCCTTTTTTGGCATTATTTAGTTAACCCTCTCACAGCTATAAAACCCTGTAGAATCCAATTTCAAAAAACAACTCTACTCCAGGCAATAGATTCAAGGACATCCCCAATACCTCCAGAAAACATGATTCCCCTGCAAGGCTGCATGTACCAGGCACTGAAGCTGTCAGCTAATAACAACAGAAAACTCCTGTGGTGTTGTTGGCAGTACAATGTGGGGCTGGGAGACTGCAGGGGGATTCTATAGAGATAATGATAATGACTTGCATTTATATAGTACCATTCATGCCAGAAGATTGCAAAGAATTTTACAAATTGATTTATAAACTGTATATAATACACCTCCAATCATCTGACTTCCAGTTAACCACGTGTAAATGACGGTTGATCTCAGCTACCTGAACCATGCATTACTCTCCCATTTGTCCAAAACCACATCTTCCCCAACAGCGGTAAATTTCTCAGAAACTTTTAGGAAAATCAGGGCTGTACAACATGCAAAAATAAACCATGATAGTCATGCAGCTACCTCAGAGTAACATGGAAGCTGTTTCATTGCCCATAGCAACACTTAATGGTTTTGGATGGGAAGTAAAGAATACCATATGCACATGAAATTGCACAGAGAAAAAAGAAAGCTGAATAATTACCAAGGTACTGAGGGCTGGCTACATGCGGAAAATTAAAGGCACGACTATACGAGTATAATTACACTACTATAGTTGCACCAATAGACCTCTGTGTGTGGACACACTCATTCTGGAATAAGAGTGCTCTTTTCTGGTTTAGTTTATGTCTCTTTGAATGAGGATGCAACCCTACTGAAGATTAGCCGTTGTACTGTACCTTACTTTGAAAATAACAGTGTTTAAGCAAGGGCAAACTCAACAGACTGGAACGGGACAAGCCTTCTATTATTTAGTTAAGTGCTGTATCAGGTCACAAGTGAAAATGACTTTGTTGGGTCTCAATCTAGTCTCTTGTATATCAGCGTTAGCAAACCACAGCAGGATTCGGCACAACAACCAGCCTCTGTTCAGAGGGATAGCAGCAGGGGTTGCTGATCAGGATTAAAGGGCATCAACAGAGCTGTGGGGAAGAGGAAGCTTACTTGGTGCCTTAAAAAACAAAAAAATCTCTCTCTCTCTCTCTCTCACACACACGCAAATAAATTACTACTGTTTTACATGCTAACTCCATCTACAAGGATGAAAAGAATTGTTCCTGTTCCCCTTTGGTTATATTGTTCCGTGCATGGAGAATGTATTCTCCTGTTGTGTTTCTGAGGCATAGACCTGCTCTCTTTTAAAGAAAATATTATGTACATTATTCTTCCCTTCCCTCCCCGCAAGCATGTGAGTTTATAGCCCCAGGCAGTAATTAAATAGACCTCATTTACATATTTATGATGCCTCAAAAGGGGGAAAGTTTTTTTTTAAAGGAACAGATGTATTGACCTATTAGACAATGATTTTTTTTAAACCTTAAATGTATTGAATCTTTCTCTGGTGAACTGCAGTTAGAAATATGTTCTTAAGTAGGGATTATGTAGTGGATAATAGAAAAAATGGAAAAGGGAATTTCACATCTTGCTGTTCTAGTTCGTTATATTGGTTGATATTCCCCACATTTTGAGTTTTCAATTAATTTTTGTCAAAAGTTTGATTTTCAATCAAAAATATTTTCAAAAAGCATATCATTAAAAAAAATTAAGTTTTTAATCAGTTTTAGAGCTGTTTGAAACATTTCAAAAGTCACACATTTCAACAACATTTCAAAAATTTGAGATTTTTTAAAATGAAAAACAATGATTGTTTTGAAAAAAATCGTGACTTTTTTTTATCATTGCTACTTCATATGGTAGGTTATGACATGAACCGCTATTAAATCAATCACAGAACAGATTCAAACTTCAAAATTGCATGTCATTTGTGACATAACTGAGAATTGCTGGCTGGTGACCTTTAGAATGACTAGGGTGCCAAGTAGATTCAAAAATGTTGTATTTGGCACTTTACATCCATGAAACCTCACAACACCCCTATAAGATAGGTACGTGACAACCATATTTTACAGGTGGCAAAACACAGTCAGAGCTGATTGACTAGCCCATTGCCATGTGGAGAGTCAATGGCATGTAAGAGTAGAATTCCTGAGTCTCCTGGTCCCAGGTATGAAGCTCACCGGCAGATTGGTGGGAGGAAGTTGACACAGATTTTGCCTTACAACTGGCACGAATACATGTTGTTAACCACTCACTTTCATGAGCACTCAAGCTGCTGACCAGATTCCTTGCTCTACACATATACACAAAGCAGCTACCAACGTGTACACTACTGTATCAGACACCATAAAGAGTAGACAAACTGGATTGCATAAAATAAGAGCAGACCCAAGTCATCAGCTAAAACCTGAGTCCAACCTTTTCGAGAAGTTATCAAAATTTTGGTCCCTTCTTCACTCAGTGCTTGTGCCCATACACACTTTCATATCTCTCCACTTTCTGGTTTTGAGATGCAAGTAGTACTGAAATACCATAGGAAATTGCTTATGCCTGATCAGTGGAAGTAGTAGTAACTGGGAATGTCACAAGAAAGCCTATTCAGTAAGTTTCTGCCTTATTTCTAGACCACAGAGGCTCACATAATACTTGTGCACGCCGCCTGGAAACCATTACCCTCATTACCATTACCATACAGGCCCAGCATATAAACCAAAGAGATCAATTTGTAAACAATTACTAACTGATTAGTTTTGGCAAATAGATGGGAGATCCTTTAACATACAGGCAGAACTAGAGAATGGAACCTGTGTCGAAAGTAAACAATGTGTCAGCATGTATGATGGGTAATAAATAATACGCCATTTTGTAATTTAATTACTTAATTCATGTAATTAACCTAACCGTTGATTAGAACGTCACTGACAAATGAGATGGCATTTTTAGACTCAAGAGATTAGTGGTAACATAAATATAAATAAATAAATAAGTAGAGTGGAGTAATACCCACGAACAAAAAGTAATTACCTGAATTTAAAGTTAATGTTTTAAAAATTAAAGATGGAGTTACAAATAGATAACAAGATAAAGGAGAAGAAGTTTGGTAGGAGTGCACTCCTCTTAACTCACTGCATCTCATCTATTGATTTTTATCCCTTCCGCTCTCCGAGACGTAAAGGAACATCCACCACAATGTATGTGCTCAGAACAGCTAGTGTCTAAAAGGGAGAGAAAATAACTGCTGTGGGGCAAACAACAAGGGCCTAAAGATGCTGCCAGGTGAGAGCTCAGTGGGTCAAGATACTTGGTTTCAATTTTACAAGTTGAGGGTATAAGGAAGATGCACTCTAGCAGCCGCCATCTGGGAAATCATATGTTTGTTATCAATAAAAGGGTCAGACTTGGAGCCACTTCGAACCAGTCATTTGAAGTGGGAAATTTATTGAGAAAAGAAATCACACTGGTGTGGTGTACTTCATTTCTTTGTTTTAACCTTAACGAGGTGCGAGGAAGGGAAAGAAAACAATTTCCAAAGCAAGAATTCTACAATACATTTAAAATAACCCTGTCTCCCCTCAGTATCGGATGGTAGCATTGGACGAAGCACAAACTGCTGGTGAATGCTGTTGCTATGTACTACTCATGCTGTTTATTCAATCAGATACAATGGAATAATTTGTTATATGTCTCTAATATGCTGAGAGTCATAAGAGAAGGCTAAGAATTTTTTTTAATCTAATAAGTGTCTTTGATCAGGCTACAAACCAGGCTATGAACAGGATGGGAGGGGATTACATTGGCTAATGAATCAATTAAGTCATCAGCAAAGAAGTGGCTCAAGCTATGGTGTTGAAGTTTAACACAGAGATGATTAAGATGAGACACTTGTATTGTACCATTAACACATCAGGGGGGTTAAAAACAATTAATTTGCCTAACATACCATCTCTGTCAGGAGAGCAGCCAACTGAGTGCTTCACCTATACAAAAGGAGTTTAGTTTCTGCACAGAAACTTGGCCAAGGAAGATCATTACAAATTAAGATGTAAGCATGGAGGATTTAGCACCATTCGTGATTTCACATTTGCTGTTCAAATATGAAGGTACTCTATTTACTGAAACATGCCTTGAAATGACATGCACTGTTTTCACTTTATATGCACACATGTCCTATATTGCTACTACATATGTTGGTTTGTAGTATACATCTATATTAATAGGAAGAACAATGCTAAATGAAATTATTTCATTTGAAAGTACTTAAAGAACCTTCCTGTTGATTAGCTGTGTTGAAGTGAGATTGTAGGTCTGTTTTGATTAACAAAAGTACTGCACGTATTTCCCCCCCCCTCCTAGACAAGCCAGCAGATGTCTCCCTTTTCTACTAAAGCTGAGAGAGCTCCATTCCTTTCTCACACAGCAGTCTTGTGTTTCTTTAAGCCTTTACAAGCCCCTACAAATCCTTTGCTGCTGCTTCCTAACAGGGAGCACTAAAACTGACACTGTCTGTCTGACCTTGTGGTTATTGATTAACTATCTCCCCATTCGCTGCCATCTTTCACACCTCCAGAGCTTGCAAATAGAGAGCTAAGGAGTTGCAGTCATACTCCCTGACAGCTATTCTCAAAAAGGGCTGCCTTTGGAGATGCAGAGAGAGAACACTGCTGTTTGATCAAATGTGTTAATGTCAAGACTAAATACCAAACAGGTTCTGACAGCGCGTACCGTTTAATATAAATTTGTTACAACAATTCAACACAAACAGGAGAAGGGGAAAAAAGAATCCTAAACCCAATTATTTATTGGTTTAAAAATATCCACTGCACTTTCCTTTCACAGCAATATGCTCCCCTAAAATTCAGGGAGGGGGAAACAGGGCAGAAAACCACTGGCATGCTAAATACTGAAAATGGTCCTGGATACCATATTCTAAGCTATCCAGCTTTTACAATAGTTAGATCACAGAATATTTTTCAACATTTTAAACACTGTATTACTCCAATACAACCATCACTCTTAAGCCTCAGGATTAAATAATGCCCTCCATAGGCTCAAAACATACTTTCCAATTACAGACCAAGTAGGACTGTTTGAGTGCTAAGGTATTTCTGTTTCCTTCTGAAAGAAACTGAAGGAAACCACTTGTCCTACTAAATATTTTATAAACTATAAAATTTTACAGTAGGTTTATGTATGCTCGAGATTATAAACATTTTAAATAAACTATAACATTTTTCTTTATTGAAAAGCATATTTAAAAACAAAGTTACGTCCTGAACTATCGGTGTGGGGGTGGAGGGGCAGGGTTGAGGAGTGGTGGTGGCGTATACACACAGATTATATATTACATTCATTTTTAGGTACTTATGCTAACATCCTTAGGTATTGTAACAAAAATATGATGACATATAGACCTTTGGGCATAGGCACCTAAAAATAAGATACAACGTATAATGCTTTGTGCATACACATACACACAAAAACATTAAAACAGCGTTGTTTTTAAATCTGCTTTTCCAAAAAAAATCCAAAAATGCACTTAAACATTGTTTTCATCTAGAGAATAAAACTGCGAGAAGTTTAATATCCATCCATGACAACTATTTTATTTCCCTTGCTAGATCAGTACTTCAAAAAATGAGAAGCATGAAATGTCAGGTGAAAGGCCATTTAGTCATTAAACACTTGAAAAAGGAAGTAGTTTTAATAAAGCTTTATTTACCATAAGCTGCTAAATAGCTACTGCTTTTGGCTTTGAGCTATTAAAAAGGGCCAGATGTGAGACAAAGCAGCGTTTGTTATGCTGGGCGAGGAAGAATAGATATTTGTGCAGTACTGCTTTCCATTGTTGCTGTATAAATGTGCAATAATCCCCCAAAGACTTTCTATCATCTTTGACGGAGAGAAAGCAAGAGAGAGAGAGTTTGTGTGCATGCATGCCGCCAATACTCACAGCTTCAGTGAGGGGTGGGAGTGGATTTATTTAATTTATGGTGGTTTGAACGGTGAGCGCTGGCAGTTATGTTGGGTTAAGAAAGCTTTCTCCACAGCCATGTGCTTGAGAACATGTTTATATACATGGTCTATTATATACAGACATGTACACAGACACACACAAAACCAAATCCACACAGGCTTTTGAAAAAAAAAGAAGACGACATGACAGCTTGCATAAGCAAGCCTGCTGGACCCCTCTGGGAGGAGGAGCGGTGGTGCACAGAAATTATTCAATCATCAAGCACATCTGCAGCCTGATTACAAAAGCAAAGGTGGTAGGGTTGTCTGGGGAGCGCACAGCACTGTGATCCGACCTGTGGGGGGTGGGGAACCACAGACGAGTGGGATCAGAGGGACAGAACAGTATCACATCTCTACCCAAGTGTAACACTTCTTTAAATCTCTACACACTGATCATTGACCAGTACAATAAACTTAAAGCACATGAACGGTCTTTCACCAGTGGCCCTCACCTCTAGCCCACTGGCTGAAATGACTGGTTTCCCCAGGCCAAATACAGTATCTGTGCAAATCCAGTTTCAAGTAATCGCCCTGCTGCATGCTTATATTATAAGGTTGGTTTCCCTACATTCCACCTAAGCCCAAGCATCTAAAACTCTGTCAAGCTTCTTATATTTAGAGAAGGTAGGGGGAAAGATAGACACTGCAGTTTATAACAGCAAGAAGTAATAAGACAAAATTAGAGGAAAAAATGCTTAAATGTGTGCTCCTAGGGAGCAAGAGCTGACAGACCTGCTGCAGCATCCGCAGAGGCTTTGCACACTGCCATGTAGACAGATCAGCCAGCACAAACATTGACAGTTCCACAGCAAAGTCCACTGATCCAGTGGTTTATTAAATATACTGTAGCTTGCAGGCAAGAAATGCTAATCTGCACAGGGACAGCTACAAGCAAATGAGCCATCTCTAACAAGTGACCCTGATCACTCAGCTAACACCACTACCATCAAAAGAAACTCCCCAGGAAACTTGCAAATGCCTAAAATGAGAGGGGACGGGACTCCCCTTTCTCCAATCCATGGTACCATATCCAAGAAAGAAAGAAAGCTATTTTGCATACATTAAGTGGACGTTTCTATGCATTGGAACGAAGCGTCTGTTGAGGCAATAGGTCCCTTTAACAGGGGAAGAGAGCAAGGAATGGGACTGGTATCCGAACAGGACACCCTTCACTGGATGTTCAGATCTGAAGTTAGGTCTGTAATGACTAAATGTTTTTACCATTCTATGGCCTCCCAGATTTCTCAACAGAGCGGCGGCCTCCGAGACCCCTAAGCAGAAGACAGGACTAAGCAGACTAGCCACCTCGTTAGTGATAGAGCTGCATTTTCTCTCCAGAGGTCAGCCTGCTCAGTGTCTGAACACTACAGCTGAGGTCCCCCGTTGGTAGGCTCAGTGGTGCGATTCGGGATGGAGTGACTACAGAGACCAATCCCAGGTCTCAGCAGGTAAGGATGGACCATAGGCACACTGGAAGTGGCACAGGGAAACTTCTGCTGCTGCCGCCACATGTGCTGTTCGTGTTCTGTGGGTAAGGGCCCCAGGCTCCAGGGATGTCAGTACGGTGCCTTGGCACTGTGGCTATAGAGGCTGTCTTGCTGGCCAGTAAATTACAAATAAAACCCCAACTGGGTTGGGCAGGTTCACCCAGGTCCTCTTTGGCTACAGGCTCACAGATGCTGGGTTTTGCAACAAGAACAGAAGCAAAAAAAGCAAATACTTTTCTAGGTACCAGAGTGACCAGCAGCGCCAAAAGCTTCACAGAGAGGACTTCAGAAAGATGGAAAAGAGTTAGTACTAGCAGCAAATGTTAGTAACAATTTAACAATTACCTATCAAAAACTGAAGATGCTGCTTTGTGTTTGCTCTACTCTGATAATATCCCTGCTGGACCAGACAGTCGACAAGAGAGAGAGGTCAAAGCCTCCTAGGCCCAGTCAGCAGAAACGCTCCTAGCAAGGTAAATCTGAAGTCCACCAAGAATGAAAACTGAGAAGGATTGCACTCTGACATAAAATGCCTTCTTGTTTGTTTAATGTAACTAGGCATGTTTTGGAAGCTGCATCATAAAATTTGAAGGGAACATTTGTTGACATGAAAGTTAGCATTTGTTAAAAACTAAAAACAACACTGTACCATCAGGCATTTTCTTGTATTCCCCAGAACCCATTAGCAGTACAGAGTACTTGATCTCTCTCTTCAAAACCATATTCCACCCCACACACATACACACAAATGTGGACAGATTTGGATCCTTTTTTTTTTGGTCACTAGAATTAAACATAACCCAGAAAAATATATAATTAATTAAAATAGCCAGCAATTTCCTTTTATGGTCCATAAACACAACACAATTTATTCTGTTGCTCTTTCATTCTAGGAGAACTGAAAAACTGCTCCCAAGACCAATACTTTCTGGTTAGCCATCAGGGATTGCTTCACTCTTTCAGAAAAAACCACCGGGGGTAAAAAAGAAGAAAAAAGAAAAGCATTGCTGCAATTAACAAAACCTCTAGAGAACAGAGAGAACTGAATAGCTGCTGTGGGACATGGACGCTAACAACTTGATCTACCATTATCCTGGTCTGTTCTGATGAAATTTAAGTAAAGATTTACCCAATTTCCCAGAATGGAAGAACAATGAATTCCAGGGGGATGGGCAAAACCCATAAAAGCTAAACATAGCTGAAGGAAGAAGGTAGAAATTAGATGGCTGAGCAATTTTTTTTTTTTTTTTTTTGAGCCAGAAAAACAAAGTAGTCACTGGCTGCTGAATTACATTTTCGACATTGCCTTCCAGTATTTATGGAACGTAACCTCTCTGTGGTCCACATTTATCTCTGCTTACTAGGAGTTCTAGCATTTGGGGTGGTGCTTGTTGATAATGACCGAAGCACAGGATATTAAATATCTACACTTCCTACACCATGAAGGCGTTCTCACACAAATTTTTTTGGTGGCCTCAGAGTGTGGCCACCAACTTCCCCTCCCTCCCCCCTGCCAATACTTAATTAACTTTAGAAAAAACAAATAAATATGGACATATACATGTCCACATCATAATTTATTCATGTAGGTTTTTACTGCAGACTCAATAATAAAAATAATATACAATTGTATCTAGTCTTTACCAGACCTAAACAGAATAGAAACAAATAATTTGCTTGGCACGGTCTTGTCTTTTTGTTGTTGTTTCTTTTGCTTTTTTGGTTGGTATTTTTTTAAAGACTTGCTAGCTAATAAGTCTGTTTCTGTGAAAAGTGTATATTTGTTAACACTGCTTTGCCTTCCCAGTGACCGCAAGGAGGCTGTTGCTGCGCAAAAAGCTCCTGGTGGCCACATTTGAGAAATGCTGTGCCTAGACCTACAGTTTTGATATCTTGTATGTTCAGCGTAACCCTTCATCCTTCCCAGGTACAGAGGTCCATGCAGTTTACCATGTGAAAGTTTTTGGAATAAGACCTTGAAAACAATGGTCTTTGGTCATGGTTCATTTCCTCAGGTCCAAGTGGCCACATCTCAAAAGTCCCAATTGACAGAAACGGACAGCCTTGTTCACAGCCTTTGCACAAAAAAACCCACCAAAAAAACAACAACAACAAAAACCCAAGGGTTGAATGGGCAAGAAGAGTAACTAATAACATCCTTAATGCTGGCCCTTGCTGGTCAGGAGTGAGGCACACTATCAGAACAGTGCAAGGGATGCTTGGGCTGCCACTGTCACAGCCATACCTATTCTGTGGATAAAATATTTCATTTTCCACAGCTGTCATTCAAGCACACTAAGGGGCAAGTTCATCCCTGATGTAATTCCTCCGAAAAAAAATATTTAGGACATGGCAAAGTCCAAGATCCTGCCTGTTCTGCATAGAAATTAGGATCCTCTGGTACTTCTCCAAGAGAAATAGCTCCCCCTTGACTGTCCTGGGTCAGACCACGTCCACCATCCACTCTCTAATTTGCCATGTGTTGCATGTCTCTTTCCACCTCATAATTAGCTCTCTCTCCAGAGGTATAGAGAGTCCTCTATGTACATAGATTTCAAAACCTCTGCATAGATGCAAGACATTCTAAATATCTTCAGTTCCAAAGCATTTTCCAAATGTCACATTGGGTATCTTCTGCTTCAGGAACACAGGTAGGTCCCTAACCACTTTAACTAAAAGAAAAATCTCATTTGGCTGTAAGTAGCAATAGGGCTTTTATCTTCTCTAAACCCCCCGTCTCCAGACATTGAAGGGCCATGGTGCACATGCATCTTCATGGCACAGATATGCTTGATAAGGTTCCTCATTCTGTAGAAGCAAGCAGTACACAGGCCTACTACCATCGTGAGTAGGCAAAATGGATAGCCACAGGAATAGCGGAAATTGTTGCGGTTCCTTTTTGGTGTCAAAGGGGGTGGGGTGGAGAGAGAGAGAGCTGTACAAAATCCCATTTAAGTCTAATTTCCTTTTCACTATGCCTATGGACTTGACATTAATGTCAGAAGGAATTACACACAAGTGTGCAGATAGACCCCCTAAGAGCACAAGGAAACTCCCAACAAGTATGAACTTTTCAGTTTACTTGGCCAAGCAATGACTGGCTCAGGCATTTTTAAAAGAAAGTGCTTTCATATGCGAGATTCCACTGTGCGTGACAATATATGAGGGCACTTCATCAAACTGGGAATACCAGCCCATGAAGCCATTGCACATTCTGAGGTTACAGTTCACATCACCAGGTGTCTACTGAAATAATAATGCATTTCATCATACAGATACTTCTTTGTATATAGAGCAGAAATTACCATAGTGTAGATGATTTGTATTGTGCAGCAATTTTGAAAAGGGGACTGCTCTCTAGAAGGAACTGAGAAATAAATTTCATTTGTGACCTCCACCACATAAGAATTCATTCTAAGAAATTTAACTATTCCACTAGTAAGGTACAGATAACATGTATCACTACTAACACGTCCTGTCCTACATATTCTCTAATCTGATCTAATAACACAAAGTATAGACAGATATTAGTGTTAATGAGCCAACAAAGAAACTCCCAAATTCAAGATGTAGAATTATAGTGAAAAACATGATATCTGGTAAATAAATTTTACAGCCAACCCTGTTTCTAGAAGTCTGGACAATTCCATAGCAGCAGATTTCTGGTCACTGCAGCTGCTTTAAAATTCTGCCTCATGGTCAGGTCTAGAATTCAGCACTTTTTGTTCCAAGAGGACAGAAGATCTCTGCTAGCTATAATTATATTAGAACTTGTAACTTCTGTAACCTGCATCATGTGACCATGTGAACAGATATGAGATGACATGCAGCAAAAGACTAGTGTAGACACTGACTAGACAAAAGCATTAAAAAGCCCCCAGGTATTCAGAAGCATTGTGATAGGGAGTCTACCCTACACAAGCCTGATGGGGTACATTAGGACAATTAACATATAGGCATTCCTGGAGGAAAGCCAGAGAATGCTAGGGCCTAATTTGCTGATGAAGTCCAGCTGGGGGAGCAGCTGGGCCGACTTTATAAAGCTAGGAAGCTGGCAACAGACAGGGGCTGCAGGGAAGTAGGCTGCAGTCACTCCCTGGCAGAAGGGATGTGTGTTGCAGCTAGAGCAGTGATTCTCAACTCTGGTCCACCGCTTGTTCAGGGAAAGCCCCTGGCGGGCCGGGCCAGTTTGTTTACCTCCCACTGGCCACAGTTTGCCGATCCAGGCCAATGGGGGCTGCAGAAAGCAGCGTGGGCCGAGGGATGGGCTGGTCGCCTTTCCCGCAGCCCCCATTGGCCTGGTGAACCGCAACCAGTGGGAGCTGTGATCGGCCGAACCTGCGGACGCGGCAGGTAAACAAACCAGCCCGGCGCGCCAGGGGCTTTCTCTGAACAAGCGATGGACCAGAGTTGAGAACCACAGGGCTTGAGAGAGTAGTCAACAGTTACTCCCTGGGAAGAGGGATATTGAGTTAGTACATCCAGAGAAGTGGGGGAACCAGACACAGTAGGAAAGAATCCCAGAGAGGAGCAACAACGGCTGAGGCAAGCAGACCGAAAGTGCCGGGTACAGCATCCCTGGACTGGAAGTAGTGGGAGAACCAGGATTCCCCTACCAGCCACCGGGAAAGTGGCACCATCAGGACAGTGCTGAAGAAGACTGCCCAAGACTGTACAGAAGGACTTTGGGTAACACCCGGAAGGGGACACCATGTAGTGGCCCGACTGGAGGGCCAAGTCACAAAGAGGAGGCTGCAGTTCCTGGAGCAAGAGGGGCCGCAGGATGAGACAGGACGGGCGAAGACATTGCCAGAGGAAGGATGCCTCTACGATGCCTAGTAGAGCTAATATCCAGGACAGCCAGGAGGAGGTGCAACCTGCAGTGAGTGGCCCCTGTCACAAGCATTAATTGTACAAATGCCAAGTTGGGTCTTGAGCAAAAACTGACACAATGGAAGGTTTCAGAGTAACAGCCGTGTTAGTCTGTATTCTCAAAAAGAAAAGGAGTACTTGTGGCACCTTAGAGACTAACAAATTTATTTGAGCATAAGCTTTCATGAGCTACAGCTCGCTTCATCGGATGCATACTGTGGAAAATACAGAAGATGTTTTTATACACACAAACCATGAAAAAATGGGTGTTTATCACTACAAAAGGTTTTCTCTCCCCCCACCCCACTCTCCTGCTGGTAAGAGATGGAAGAGATCCCCAATCCCCAATTAGTCACGTATCCTTTCTTCAGGAGATGGCACAACCACCACTGTTCACCACCACCATCTCCATTGTCCCTGAAAGCCTCAGAATTCTAATTCAGAGGTTCTCAGACTGTGGTGCACGGACCAGCTCCATTCAGGTGGTCCATGGATAGCTCTAAGGTGTGCACCTGGGTAGCTGCACATGAAAGAACGAAGGGCCACCCACCTAATTAGTGGAGCTGCGCAGGCGTGGCTCCACTAATTAGGTGCCTGGACCCTGGAGAAGATGCACATGTAAGGTGAGGTGGTGGTCTTGGGGGGTATAGGGGGTGAGAAGAGGGGGTGGGGGGATTTTGGGACATGCAGGGCTGCGGTGGCCAGAGAAAGAGGTGACTTTCCCCAGCTCCAGGGCTGCGGCTGCTAAGGAGAGATGGCCCTCCCTCCCAGCCTCAGCTCTGTGGTTACTGTGGTGGGGGAGAGACCCCCCTCCTTGCCAGCTCCAGCTCGGGGGCTGCCGCATAGGGGGAGAGAGGGCACATTCATGGCATTAGAAAGGTAAGACTACTATATTAAAATATGAGTTATGTGTTTTTATTTGTAGAACAAAAAAACGTTCATTGTTATAAATTAATCTGTTAAACTCATATTGCACATGCACATGATGTCTGGAATAAAGTAATCTGGGTCCAGATGGCAGTTTCTTTTCCTCTTCTCTTTACCCCTCCTTTCATAGGGTTTTCTTTTCTTTTCTTTCAAAATGCTCATTATGGCATGACACGGCACAACAGGGCTCAAAACGCTGAACACTTCTTTTTTGTTCTGAACTGCAACACTCCACACTCCAGAGGTCAGCTTTATAGCCTTCACATTTTTCTGAACCCCTGCTTGATTAGACACACACTGGAGTGAGTAACATGCATACAAAGTTGGCAGTGCTGTAGGCATTAGTAGGTGCAGCATCTTATTCTTTGAAACAATACACAGTTCTACCAAATGTAATAACAAGGATACGCCTTTGAATTAGAACTATCTGTACAAACACAACATCGGATACACTTTGTACATAGACATATGTAACTGGCCTGTAGTGCCCCCTGCTGACCTAGTGTAGCACTGCAGACACTCCCTCAGTTTCGCTTCTCTCCGGGCCCCTGTATAACTCCAGACGGTCCAAAAGAGAGTGAGACAAAATTCCCCCACTGGGGTTCTACATTATTAAACACAAATTACTTTGAAACAGACTCTCTGCTCTTGGATGCAGAGGTTGCACAGCCTTCCTTCTTGGGGCCTGGGGTCTCTGCAAGCTCCTCTCCCTTAGGAGAGTTTCTCTCTCTCTGAGCACCTGGCTACAACTAAGCCCTGATGGGCTTTTATCAGGCCCACATACTCATTATGCATTTAACTGCTTAGATAGGTTTGTTCCCCTTAAATTAGATCACCGTGGGTCCAGACTCCCTTGAAAGGGGCCAGTAACCCCATGACACATAAACACCACATTTTCATGCCGATAAAACTCCTTCGGGGACATGCCGTTGGCAATTCCTAACCACATCATCGGTAACAAGTTCTCTTTTCTTCTCTTTTTGCTCCCTGGAAGGGCTGCTCATTTTTCACTGTGCAACATGCTTATTTCCGCCATTAAATAAGAACACCGTGCATAGTGTTTATTTCTGCCAGTAACCAGCAGAGCTGAAATTCTGTGATATTTAAACCAGTTCTAGTAGCCACCTTGAACCAGGCCTATAAGAAGTTACCCAGTGCCTGCCTATTACATGGCTGGGTTATCAAAGAAAAGGGAAGACTGGCGCAAAGGAGGCATATAAAAAGGGGATGGTCTTACTTCTGCCAGCTGGCTGAAGAGGGGTCTCAGATGGCTAGTACGCAGTAGTTAGAGTTGATTTGTTCTAGTTTTGCAATGTGTTTTTGGATATAAAGCAAGCCCTGAGGAAAAGTATTAAGTAACCTGTAGCTGAGATTTTTATTTTTCCTTTCCCACCAGCTGATGCTGCCTTTGAGTCAGGCAGAATTCAAAACTAAGGTCAGTTCCTCCATCAAGCCACAGTGTACTCTCCTGACTGGCCTATGAATGAATGACCCTCCACCATGCTGGCGCCCTCTTCACTCCCTTGGCACAGCTCTGGAATGAGGAGATCTGCACTGTTTCACCCTTTCCTGGCTACTATATTCTTCCTATCAGCTGGCTGCGGGGTGGGCAGGACAGCTCCATCTTCCTCTTTTGGAGGGAGAGTTTCCCCCCGCCCCCCAAGGTGGTGAAGTCGTTGATCTCTCTTCTAGTTCTGAACTCTTAAACTTCTAATTTCACCTTTCAATCTCTAGGCAAGCAGACACATTGCAGGCAGTAAGACAATACGTACAGCGTAGATTTTCGTGAATCTCTTCCATTCACCAGCCAGTGTCATGGCCATTTGCAAATAGCAAATGGCTGAGAGATCAAAACAACAAACCACAAACTGAACTTCAGCTGCAGACAACTAAAAATATATATTTTTAAAAGGAGGCTGTAGGAACGAAACAGAACACACTAGCTGCTAGCACAGTTCTTTCACCTTGCCATCAATATTAGGGGAGATATAAGCAAATGGAAGGTCTATGGTACAGTAAGTAACAACAGGCCAACTCTTTTAAACAGTGCTGTGAAAAAACTTATCTTCTATTTTAAATCACCGTTAATCCAAAGGTGGGACACTTCTCTCCTTTTTAAATGATACTGAGTAAATCTGGTTGACATTTTTTGATTGTTCAAAAGTGTGTTGAAATTTGTCCTGGAAAAATTAGCATATTTTTCAACTTTTTAAAAAAATTTCAATTATTTTTTTTATGAAATGTTCACCATTTTTGACCAGCTCAACTACTGAGCTTGACTATTGTATGTGGGGATTTCATATTCAAGATTTATGACAACAACATTAATGTTTATTTTTATGTATTGAGCCCAAGCACTTTACCAGGACTTTTGGGAGAGAAGATAGAAGAAGAGGCACTGTTTTACAAATAAAATTAACAACGCAGTCCTATGCTTTTCAAAGGCTAGGAACAAATGCTCATTCCTCACGTGTTAGGTGCCTAAAGTTGGGGATGATTCTCATTGTATATGCTTAATTACAAAGTCCTCCTAATGCCAACAACAAGAATTCAATTGGTTGTGTGCTATTACCTAAATCTTAGCTACAGTATATAGGAGTCGGCCTCTCAGAATATCATAACCATTATCCCTTTCCCTTAGCAGTTTTAAATTCTATATATAACTTGTTTAAAATGATAGAAAAGGTCAGCTTACATTACTTGTACTTTAAGTTTCCCCAAACTTCCATATCACTTGTGTAAGCACTTTTATAATACCAATCCCTGTGCTGCAGTTCAAGGAATAACTCATGGATGACATCCAAACTAGTGTTATGAAATGAACACATGCAAAATCCCTGTGATCATGCTGAGAAGCAAAGTTGTACAAAGCTTTCTGATTTGGATGAGAAAAACACCTCGTCCTTTTAGTGTTTTCAGCATAAGTCCTGAGCCCAGTTGGGGCTCAACCAACTGAGTTTAGACTTGAAATGTCGGTTTTGGTTTAAAAAAAATAAATCTGGATGGACGAGAAGGGAACACATATAGATATTTGTAAGAACAAATACAAACTTTACAAGGTTGAACACCCAACTGTAATAGCATTTTGGTAGTGTCCAAAAGGCTGAAGTTTACTAAAATGATACTGACCAGAATTTTTTCATTGTCCACAATGAATGAAATGCATAAAATGAAGCAACAGAAATGGTTTAAATATATTAGGGCCATGATTGTACACACTGTTCTGCCTGTGCCAAGCAGCTTGCAGAACGGCCTACATTTTTGCAAATCATCCAACGTGTAAATAACACGAACTAAATTTTAAAGACTGTATGATAAATATATTTGTATATTGGCAACATCCCAATTTTTAAAATCTGGGGAAAAAGTATAATACATTTGGATTTTTTTAAACACTAATTTAACAAACTATGTTCAGAAATTCATGGAGAAATATATAATCCGCAAACCCAGTTTACCATTGGCAATGACCTGGTAGGCCCCTTTATGGATTCAGTGAATGATAAGGAAGAAAGAAATTATGATGGTATCCGGAAGGGAGCCTCTTACAACACTTACTGGCAAGGAAAATATCAGAGTTGGAAGGTCATATAAATTGCTAGACAAGATCTGTCAAAAAGACAAACTACCCAGCAATTTTAGCCTATTGACTAGAGCTGTCCATGTCGACATAACGTTAACATATATTCCAACCCCATCACAAAAAAAGCTGTGTAGTGGGAAGAGAAGCTTCATCCACTCTCTTCAGATAGAACAGACCTGCTTGTAAGAAGTGGCTTAAGGAAATATTTTCTCCTTAACCATTTGATTTCCCCCCGCCTCCCTAAAATTTAAAGTTGTAAATGGAGATTTATTACTGAGGTAAAAGCATCCAAGCTGAGTTCTTTTACCACTACAGGCTCAGCTGGGGCTTCCAATATGGATTCCTGTAAGTGTAGATGGCAATTTTTAAAAAATTAAAAATAAAATATTTAATAATATGAAGCACTGCATTTTGTTGCCAAGACATTAAATAATTTTTCAACATTTTAAATTTATTTGCAATGTATTTGTCAAACACACACACAGTGTAAAATGCAACAATGGAGCTATAACTGGCACCTCCATAATATACTGCTATGTTGCTGATGTCTCTACTGATTCGCAACGGATGCTATTTGATGGTTTTACTTATACTTTATTAATCAACTGCAAATCTGTCCAGATTGTAACTGTCCTTCACCTGCACACAGATTGCCGTAGTCCTCCATTGCCCAATACCATTTTATTACTTTTTGTCACGTCTTCCCCCATGCGTTGTTTGGATCAGTATTTGGAGGAGAGGCCTCCAGGAAGGGCTAAAAGGAGCAGTGTTAGTGTGAATTTAGTAAGTTAGATTCTTCCCTGGGAATCAAAATACTAAACAAGCTCTCCAGGGGGACTGTAAGGGGGACTGTGCTGCGAGGGTGGTTTTGGAGCATGTGGATGTGTGGGGTTTTTTTGAGACAAGGCCTCTCCACTCAGGAATTCATTGATCCAACAGAGCCAGTCAGTTGACCTTCAAGAGGGGGTGGAGTCCTGACTCACTGAATTCAACAGCAAAACTCCTATTGATATCAGTGGGATCAGCACTTCACCTATGCCATACAGCCCATCCTGAGTGAATAGTTTTCCTAATGGTGTACGGTAGGACGCATTTTAATCTTTACAACTTGATTTTAGTGTGACCAACTACAAATAATGCAAAATTAATAATGAGATTTCAAACCAAAGACTTTGAGTTTATGAAAAAAAAAACAGGTTGAAAACTATTACTCAGAACTATGGAACCTGTAAGTTAAAAATTAAAAAAGCAGCACTAGCACAGGAACAATTTCCCCTTAACCCCTATCCCCAAGTTCATCAATCTTTTTTGGTGCTTGAAAACATCAACTACCCCATCTGGTTAGCTACTCTTTCATGAGCCAGACCTTACGGCTGTAAATGTACACAAGTTACTCTATAGCTGCCAACTATAGCAGTTTCTCATACCTTCTTCTGAAGCTTCTACTATTGCCCACGGTCAGACAAGTTACCACACTAGATGCACCACTGGCCTAATTCAATATGGCAATTCCTACCATTTTTCTCAACCTTCTGACCTTGCAACGTGTGACACAAGCAACTGAAACGTGTGGCAAATGACTGAACTGTGGATCACTTGGCTTTTGTACCATGTCTGCCATAATTGGCAGGTAACAGATTTTTAATGGTAAAACCCGCCTTAAAGATTGTTTCTCTCACTCACTGACTCTCTCATGCACCAGATATTTTTTCCCCCTTAAGGAAACTGAGAAAATGGAAATTCCATCATGGGATAATTATAAGGACCCCTGTCCTGGACAGTCAGCAGGGTTTGAACTCTGGATCTTCAGATTTCCAGAACAGATCTCTACCACTTAAGCTAGTGGTAGAGCAACATTTCACCAAACATACCCAAACCAACAAAAACAAAATTTCCACTGATACTAATCAACATTTACAGATAAGCAAAGTGAGAAAAATGATGCTTAAGAACTTATTTTAAGGAAATTTATTTTGTATATTTTGACATGTGGTATTGACAAATTGTCTTTTAATGGTTACAAACGTTTAACTTTTTATATATCAATGTTAAATAACTATTATCTGATCTCCAGCCCTCTAAAGTTCCTGCACACATCTCTGGAAAGGGTATCAGTGGGTTTGTGATGATGGAGATGACACTGACTTAGGAGTCTACATTACCTAATTTATACCTAAAACCATTTCTGTGAATATTTGTTGAGGGGAAAAAAATGAATCCACTTCAGCTGTGTTTGTTTTATGTTAATGTTACAGCCAACAATTGTTCAATAGCATATATTAAAGGAATTTTAGAGGGTATTAAACTCGCATCTCTTGAAACAGGCAAATTTCTGGTACATGAGTCAGGCACCATATTAAATGCTGCTTTTCATAGATCAGGAGCACTATGCTGTCTAAAACCCAGACTGAGTGGCCATACCTACACTAGAGAAATTTCTAAGGACTTTCCACCAATGCTAATATCCATTCAGTTGCACCAGTGGTAGTCTTAGCAAAAAGGGATCTCTGGCTACCAAAGACACTTAATCAACTACTGTGTCGGGTTCTTCTGTCTCTCTGATGTGGAATAAAAAAAAATACATGAAGCCTGTCTATACTAGGGCTGCTAATGATGTTAACCCCAGTGGAGATGAACAGATATTGGTGATCGTGCAAAATTGTGACAACATGGCCTGCAAGGCTTCACTTATGTGACCCAATTTAAACCTCATCCTTACCCAGGTCCAGTACAGACAACTCAGTAGCACGTCTCGAGAAAGTTGATTTGACTGAGTTTATATCACGGAACGGAAATGTTGTTTAGGAGGAAAAGCCCTACGGCTTAAAGCTTCTAAGCAAAATAATTTTTAAAAAAATTCTTTATATTCTACCGTATACATAGCACAGTAAAGAAAGCAAAACTGACTGATTCCAAAAACTAAACGACAAGGCTTTACACTGCTCAGTTTTAAAGATATCATATAAGACAACAACAAATAGGTTGGGCTTTACACTGGTTCTTTCTTACAGAAAAGAAATAACAAAGGTATTTAAAATTAAACAGGACATTCACAATTAATCTGTTTTTTAATTAACTTGCTCTGCTGCTGTAAGTGATTCTGCATTTACTCTCATTCTTTTGAAAATTCCAAGTGCTATTTCTGACCTGTGATTTACTGTTGCCATACATCTTTATAAGCAGTGCTTTAGTTTAAGTGGCAGTTGCATATTAATTACAAAGTTAATTATGTGCTGTGTAATCATGCTGCAATTCATTAGTTTACTGTACAGTGTGAAAGTATAATGCTAAACAGAAGACCTGTTGCAAGGTATTTCAGTCATTTACATTTCCATATCAAATATTCAAACTATTAACTAGAAAAAAACCTGTTCATTCCTGAGGAATCCTTCACACAAATTATCAGCCTGACTCTGCTAACACTTACACATGTAACTTTTCTCATGGAAGAAGTTACTCATGTGTGAAAGTTAGCAGGACTGGGACCTACATCTGAAATCAGTGAGTTTACTTCCTTACTGTACAGAAGATCAACGGCCAAAACTTTCATTAAGTGATAAATGATTTTAAGTGCCCAGGTTGAGATGCGTGAGACAGGTCTGATTCTCAGAGGATGGGTGGTCAGGTCGTTCTGAAAAATCAGGCTCCTTCAACACCTAAAAATCACCGGCCACATTTGAAAATATAGGTCACAGTCTTTTGCCATTCTCAGCTGTTGACTTTTTGCATATAGTACTCACCACTAGATACTTTATTAGTGGGCCTGCCTGGAATGTACTAACAATTAGAATTGACTTTTGCAATGGTCTCTAATAGGTCTCTCACCACAGATCTATGTTTGCCAATAGAAATATTGAACACAAAAGTAAACAAAATGTATTTAAGAAAAAGATAATGATTTCTGGGTGAAAAATTAACTATGCACAACGCCATAAAGCTCCCTCTCTGTTCTCCCCACTTTCATTATCCCTGGAACTATCTAACTCAACCTAATCACTCGCCGCAGAAAAATTAATTTTTACAAAATTACTCTTAGTCATGAAGAATTCTTCTTCAGCTTTGAACATTCCCCTCCCCCCCAAAGCTAACCCAGTATTTCCTATTCTTCGTCAAGGAGTGTTGTTTTCCAAGACTAATTATCATAAGTTTTAATCTTTTTCTTTCCCACAAGCTATAACTGCTTTGCAAAATGATGCTCTTTATGTGGCATTTAAAAGCAAACATCAGTAAGAGTATCTCTTCCTGAAAGAACCACCATAAAATCCACAATAAAAAGCAGCTCTGACTCTTTTTAGTAAACCATCACTTAGTGTAAGACTACAGTCAGAAAAATCACTATATAAGAAAGTGACATTCTTAGATCACCTATCTGCTCTCTGTATGTTTGAGCGATCGGTGCCTACTTTACTAACAACAAATAAATTAAAAGCAATTTTTACTAGTATTAGCCCTGCAGAATCAAAACACCTAGTGAGTGAGCTGGATTCTATTCTGGCTCCGGCATCAGGAACAGAATTGTCAGCCAACTTTTGATTGCAGAATCTTTATTACCAATTACTATATTCGAAGGCCAAAGGAAAGTCAGCTTGATAATCAGATCCAAGTTTAAGTTTGCAGCACTGGAAGTTACAAAAAGTGCTTTTTCTCTTTTGAACTGAACAACTTTAATTTTTATCACTGAAAAAGGATAGAGATCCTGCACTGTTTTTTATAGAGGAATTGTGACATTTAAATTTAGACTGTAAAGTGTTTTCTATCTTCAAATTGTTATCGTTTGATGGGGGAAATTACAACTGGGATCGAAATATACATATATAAATATACACTATATATTGTGTGTGTATATGTATCTCAATTAGTCGCTGCCAACACAAAACACATAACTGATTTCTTATTTTTACTTGGGATCTATGCAAAAATGTTTTAGATGATTTTTTTTCAGACATTAGTGAGCATGAACATATGCAACCCAGGAAATACTTTTTAAAAATTGTTAATTTCAAGCTCTTTTAGAAAAAGGAAACAATAAGTGTTTTGGGCAATACAGAAGAAAAAAGACAAATCTGTACAGACATTCATTTCACTTTCACAGTTGAATGAAATATCAAAATAGCTAAGAAAAATGAAAATATGGGACAGTCTCTCATTTAGAAACAGCCACAAAAGTTTCAGATTTATATATGAAGTAGGTATATTGCTGAACTGCTTAATATAATTCTGGTATACAAACAGCTGGTTTACAGATACTACATATTCACAGCTGCCTTCGGTTTGTATTTTGGATCAGATACCTGCTGCATATTCATAGAGAGCACATGATGTGGGAAGGCATATATCTAAATTTTTAATAGAGAACCCAACAGTGTGTGACCTAATGATATGATGCATGAAGATACCTCCAAAGAATACCAAAAACAAAAACACATCTTTTAAATGATCTAAATGGTATATGACAGGAGATATATTAGTTCCCTATCTTGCAAAAGATGAAAGTAAATGGATGAAGTCTGGGGTGTTCAAACAAGTCTAGGGGAGCTAGGTGAATTTCAGGGGGATTCGGGTGTCTAACTCCCTTCGGCTTCTTTGAAAATCCTGCCCCTATTTTTGACTGAAAGTGACAAATTTTCGTTAATGAATATTTCTCTCTACCTTTGTAAGAAGCAAGTTTATAAGAACTCTAGGGAGGCTGATGAAAATTATTTCACAAAGAGCACCTAATGAGAAGTTATGTGGGACAACTCAAGAAACCCATATTCATCACAGCTTTTCTTTTGGACATTATAATCTGTAGCAAGATGCTGTCTCTTAGCAAATCCCAACAGTGACATTCCAATCTGAGGCAAACTGAAATAAAGTTTCAAACTGTTTCAATGTACCAACTTCAGCTGTAGTTAAGGTGTCCTTCCACACACGTAGCAAATTGATCTATAAAACCAAAAAGAGATTATACTCTAAAAGAAGAATCCCAATATATTTCTACTTAAATTATTTTATTAAGAAACATACATCTAAAGAAGCCTCAATTCTAATACCTCTGTAGCCATAGCTTCCTATATACTCGGGTTCTTAAACTGTACAGAGCACTGTGACATCTGAGCATATAAACGTTTCAAAAACAGCTAAGTAATTTAGGAGCCTACGGGCTTGTCTACACTTACAACGCTGCAGCGCATCAGTATGGCTGTGCCGTGTAGCACTTCATGAAGACGGGAGTCGGCAGAGGTACTCCACCTCCACAAGAGGCAGTAGCTATGTCAACGGGCAAAGTCCTCGCTTCGACATAGCACTTTCTACATCATGGGTTAGGGCGGTATAACTATGTTGCATAGCGGTGTGGATTTTCCACACTCCTGAGCAATGTAGTTATACCGACAGAAGTTGGAACTGTAGACCAAGCCTAGGTGTTATTGACTTTTAGTGAGATTTAGGTGCCCAAGGCCCATATTTTTAAAGATATTTAGGTGTTGCTGTGCTCAGACTTGCAATGCTTAACTGATTTAGGGGCCTAAAACTCATTTAAGTACCTAAGTGACTTTTGAAAATGGGAATTAGGCTCCTAAATCGTCTTTCTGCTTTCAAAATTTTTACCCATAGTTCACAAAGGAACTTGGGAAGCATTGTGACATTCATTCAGTAGAATTAGCTCTACCAAAATAAAAATTAATAGAGTAAAATTTCTGAAAGAAAAGGATCCTAAAGGAGCTGAAAGAAAAGGAGCCTGATCCTTGGTTTTCAGTTCAAGGGAACTAAACCTCAAACCTGAAAATTCCTGTTTACAATTACAGAAATATTTCTATTTTAAATATAAATGAGCAAAATTCTATTTGCCCACTAGTAAAACGTAAGTACTATTTATTGCCAATTGTCATCATGGTAAGGGGCTGGTGACTAGACTTTGTTCTAGAGGTGCTAAGTTTTACAAGGCATATACACACATACACAAGATCATCATATATTATAGGGTGAGAAGAATCTGTCCAGCAGTTAGGATGCTACGCCAAGGATTTGGGAGACAGAGCTCCGTTCCCAACTCTGCCTTTCTTTGTGACCTAGGGCACATCTGTACAGTGAAGCAATGTGCACTACAGGCGTGTGATTTGTAAAGTCCACTAAAAGTTCCCCAGAACACTTTGGACTAGGGAACTTTTTGTATGCACCAGCAGGGTCGAGGTGAACCAATTACTGCACACCACAGTGTGCTTTAGAAATCATATCCCCATCGTGTGCATTGCCACACTATGCAGACATGCCTTCAGTCTTCCTGTGCCTTGGTTTCCCATCTATAGAATGAGGATAATAGCACCTTCCTACCTCACATGGGTGTTATAAGAGTAAATACATCAAAGATTGAGTATCAAAGACAGATACTACAGTAATGGGGGAATCTGTTAAAAATAGATACAAAGTTGAATGACAAAAATTCATTTCAACAGAATTTCCTACAAGTAAGTTGTTAGCCGAGAGTGCCGCCTATACATTTTTGTAGTCCCTTATGCTTTATTAATTACCTTTAATTACACAAAAATTGAAGGCACACAGATTATTCAGGCCCTTTGCCCCTATCAGGGAGGTGATTCTAGTACAAATTCCCAAAGAGCACAAAAAACATTGAAGTTTGGGCATAACCATTAAGACATTCTATTTTTGCCAGACTATACTCTGAACAGCGGACAGTACTGCTGATTTACAACTCTAAAAGTAAACAGAATTGCAAATCTCTCACACAAATCTTCCTTATCACCCTACTAGGGATGTGCAGGCATGTAATCAATTCCCTGGAATAGACAGATCACCACCTCCTCTCACCTTCCTGAACACAACACTTGCGCTTCTAATTTGCTGGCGGATTGCTGCTTAGCTGTCCTTCTGTGTCTGTTATGCTCAAACGGTTTACAGCTCATTCAAAGGAAGTCTAATATACACCAACTGCTGTTTACAAAGCAATCTTTAGCTCTGTGCTGATTACCAACCACTGGGCAATCAAGATGATACACTCTTTTACTTAATTATTGGCATCTGGATGAGCAGCGTTATTGTTAAACAAGAAAGGGCTCTGTTGTTTAGCAGTTCCCAGTGAAACTGAAATGTTAAGATATGTTATTAAAGGACTTATTTCCACTAATGAAACTCTAAAACCAATTTTCCCCTTCAATCATTTTTAATGTTAACTAGAGTTAGGCCCAAACCACAAATCTGGATCTGATTGCCTCAGAATTGAACAGTTTGTGTCCATTTCTGATATTGAACACGTGAGCTGCTGCAACTTAAATTTCTGTCCACTATGCATCCAGTTTTTATTCGCATTCAGGTCGCTGTTGCAATGCAAAACTAGAAGGAAGATGCAGTACCTGCTGCATGGAACTTAAAATCTAAATTATACAGCTGGAATTGTTCAGACAATATGCAGTATATGGAGAACTGGCAACATCATATTCCAAACAAGAGAAGCACATTTCTTATCAATTTAGGAAGTCACCCCTTTTACGATGTGATTTTATGTTGAAATTATTTTTGGCTAACACTGCTGCATTAATCCCCCCGTCAAAGCCTTCTCCATAGGCCTGACTTTTCCTAAGCTCTTCCTATCATGCTTGGTAGCTCCTAGGGTTTCTTCCCTCTTGAGCTCACCTTCCCCAGAGATCTACTGCCACCAGCCTTACATAAAAGGTGGAGTCTAATAAGCCACTTCTACCTCAATTTAATTAACCTGTAGTCTACTACAGAGCTCCCTCACCAGCTAAGAAGGTGATGTAATAGGAGAAACATTTCACTCTCAAAACATGCGAGTGCCCTCTAGTGAGAGTCCCCAAAGAGGATATCAGACCCTCCACTTGTATCAGCTGAATGTGTATGAAAGTGGCAGTAGTCTGCTCTATTGGGTATGCAATTATTATAATATTGTCCCATAATGCACCATCAAGCATGGGAAAGCATTACCAATCATCAGTGGACTCTATAGATAGTACTGATAGCTCAGAAAATTGGCACTAATATCTTTTGTTTGGTTAAAGAAACCACAAAACTAATGCAAAGTTAAAAAGAGTCAACATGGACCCATTTTCTGCTGCATAAGGGCTACTTGCTGAGCAATGTTGGAAGCCTAGGCTCAGGATGTATATAGAAACACAGGATATAGAACTGGAAGGCATCTCCTGGGTCACTGAAACCAGTCTCCTGGGATCATAAGCAACTGCATCATACAATCCCATTCATAAATGTATCACACTCCATCTCAAAACTAGTTAGGTGGTTTATACACACTATTCCTATTGGAAGGCTGCTCCAGAACCTCACTCCTGTGGTGGTTTATATTGGTTAATATTAGGCTTGACAGAATTTGATTTTTTAAAATAATTTTGATGGATAATATCAATGTTTACTTATAAGCCTTTTTATTTTTATGAATTAAAATTTTCTCAGTTGTGGGAAATTATTTGGAGGGAGGAAGAGCCAGACAATGACAGAATACATTCAAAAAGTTAAAGCTTTGTAACCATTAAAACACAAACTGTCATCATCATATGTCAACATTTTAGCCATAATTATACCATAGTAAGTTCTCAAGCAGAATTTTTCTTACTTTGCTTACCTATAAACTACGTTTATTATCAATGGAAATATTTTTTCATTGTTTTTTGTGTGCATGGGAAATTGACATTTATCGACATTTACCAATAAAAATCTAATCCTTCCAAGCATAGTTAATGGGATGCAGTACTGGTTAATACAAGTAAAACTTTAATAAGAGACATATGCACAAACTGGTACACTTCTTCTCTTCATACGAGACATTTTGTAATGCTCAACTGTAATCTATCAACATACCTGATCATGTTGTGCAGGAAAGTGAAACTATTATTGTGTGAACAGATGCAGATAACACACTAAGCAAGTAAAATGTGGTGTATGACTGCCAAATAGGTAAACTGAGAAATTCCATGTCTTACTGATTCAGGCTCCAAAACTGCTGATCCATCTATTTATACACTTACTGTAATCATGAATCTTGTAGTATGCCTGGCACTGCTTGTAGCTGATACCTAAGGGTACTATTCTAACTTACTGTAGATCTTTTTCGTCAGCTCGTAATGGCAGTACTTTCTAGACTAAATAGCATCCATATCCACCCTTGTTAGTAATATATAAATAAAAATATATGAATATTTTAAACTAAGAACTTGGATGGATTGGGGAGTGTTTATCTGTTTGGACTGAGATCTAGAAGAAACACATGAAAAAAAATAATTATCTAATGGCCACTAATAAACATGTTTTGAGCATTGGCCTGCTAAACCTAGGGTTGTGAGTTCAATCCTTGAGGGGGGCCATTTAGGGATCTGGGGGAAAAATTGGGGATTGGCCCTGCTTTGAACAGGGGGTTGGTCTGGATGATCTCCTGAGGTCCCTTCCAACCGTGATAGTCTATGATTCTATAACCGTACTCTGGGAATGGCAGTTACACCATTTGCACAAAGGAGCAATACAAGCCATTATACACTGACAGTCTTTATGCTCTACATTTTATGGGAAGGTGTGGGGTGCCAGGGAAAGCTGAATTACAGCAAGCTGTCCATTGAAGAACATGGAATAACTCACACATGTAAGTGGTGGGTGTTGAATCATTGGATGGGTAACGGAATCTCACAGGCGGTTGTGCAACTGTATACATGGTGCTGGCCGGAAAGTTTCTGTGCAAATGATTTTCATACAGAAAGCGCATTATCTGCAAAATCAAAATATTCCAAAGGAAATATTCAAGTTTTCCTTGGAAAAACGTCCCCAGCTCCACAGCTCCTCAGCAGCTCACCTGGACTTCCAGGCTGCCTGGCTCCAACAGAGCCCACTGGATGGACCGACTTGGAGCCATGGCTCTCAGTGCTCCCAACTCCTTAATATCCCGAAAGTCTTAGGAGCCCCAGCTCCCAAGTTCCCCAAGCTCCCTAGCTCAGGAGCCTTGGAAACATTTTGATGTTGTTTTGGCTTTTTCTAAACAAAACTGCAGAATTCCTGTTTTGTAGAAATTTTCAAATTTTTGGTTTTGTGTTTTGTTTTGGATATTTTTTTTTCTTTTTTTTAATTTTTGAATTTCCCATGTAACAGGAATTCCAGTTTCTGTCCAGGTCTAGGTGTAAACCACTTCTTACGAAGCTGTTGTATAATGACGCAAACTATCAACTGGATATTTACTGGACTGACTGAAAGGAAGGCATCCAGAAACCATTGTCACTATCAAAATAGCAAAATTAGGCAAGTCCCCAACACACTGAATACCTTCTAAAAAGTGTAAAAAATAGCTAAACCTGTTTTTCTGAAAATCTCCTTTTCAAAGGGAAGGATGGGACATTTTGCTCTTTAGATGGGACATTTTGCATCAAGCTCTCACCAAACGTGAATGTTCATTAACGTGTAACTATCTTACAACAGGAGGGCTTATGACAGGAAAAGTTGACAATTTTAAACTATAACTATGGAGTAAACCAGCAGTTCTCAAACTGTGGGTCACAACCCCATTTTAATGGGCTCACCAGGGCTGGCTCAGACTTGTTGGGGCCTGGGGTTGGGACCGAAGCCAAAACCCAAGGGCTTCAGCCTGGGTGGTGGGGCTCAGGCTACAGGCCCCCTGCCTGGGGCTGAAGCCCTTGGGCTTTGGCTTTGAGCTGCCCCCACCCCAGGATGATGAGGCTCGGGCTTTGGCCCTGCCACCCGGGCAGCTGGGCTCAGGCTTTGGTCCTCCTCCTGGAGTCATGAAATAATTTTTTTTGTCAGAAGGGGGTCACGGTGCAATGAAGTTTGAGAACCTCTGGAATAAACAAAACAAAGTCTTTACAGCTGAAGGAGAAAATGCTTTTCTGCACTGCATACATTCATGCCCTATTTGTGTTATGTATTTCCTAGGCTGGGTATCAGAATAAATGTATTCAATTGATGGCTCATGGGATCTTAATGGGATGGAGGCTTTCACTTCTAGGTCAACAGTTCAAATGCAGCCTAAGTCAGCAGTGACCAAACATTGTTACCATCTGCCTGTTCACTGGCCTATATGAGATGAGTTGGGTTGATGGCCTCTGTTCTGTTCTTAGTGGGCCAGCGTCCATGTCACAGAAACCACCATCACAAGTGGCCCTAACTGGGAGTTGCAGCAGAGAGGTCATGGAATGAACGAGTGCAAAGGCTGAATGCACGGATTAAGGATGCAGGCTGTGACGCATGGCTAGAAAGGCTGAATGCAGGCTGAATGACCCAAAGTCCACTTTTAAAGTCATGTTAGAAAGGTATGTGAATGATAATTAGGGCCATTCATGTTAAATAGGCTAGAACTTTGAAATGCAAACCTATATTGTTAGAAGTAATACTAATTGTGTGTATCTTAGATGCTACCCATAAACAGACAGTTCCTGTCTCTCACTATAACTATTGATTCAGAGATCAAAAGGGAATATTAACATTTAGCTGAATCATGGGTAAAATAATGTCACTGTCTATATGTCTCTTTAAAGTTTGTAATAGACTACCTAATGGATAAATTGCCCTATATTAATGTGTGTAACTAATTACTGGTGGTGTTTAGAAAGCAAAAGGTTACATCAAAAGCCTATTGTTTAACAAGGACCGTGTGGTCAAGTGGATGCTAGTACACTGTACAAAAAGACCCTTGGGTCCTGATCCTGTTCATCTCAGATCTGCTTAAACTTCATCAGGGGAAGTTTGAGTCGCAAGACTGAGGTCCCAGTTACGCTGGTACACCCTGAATATGATATTTGGACATTGGACTATAACCTATTAACTCAATTCTAAAGGAACTCTTTACAACTAAAAGCTCACAATCTCTGCTATGAATCTGAACCTCAATGGATTGAACTCATGTCTGTATGTATAATGATCTTTAAACCATATTCTCGCTCTGTTGTTTTTTAATAAATTTTAGTTTAGTTAATAAGAATTGGCTGTAGCGTATATTTGGGTAAGATCTGAAACATTCATTAACCTGGGAGATAATGTGTCTGATCCTTTGGGATTGGTAGAACCTTTTCTTTTCTATGATGAAATAAGATTTTCAGAAATCATATTTGACTTAGGTACCTGGATGGAGGCCTGAGGCTGGATCACTTTAAGGGAACTGTGTTGCCTGGACTTCTGAATAACCAGTGAGGTGATAAAGAACCTGTTTTATGCTGGCTTGGTGAATCTAAGTATTGGAATATCCACCAGCCTTTTGGAGTTTATCTGCCCCATTATTTGCAGTTCACTCTGAGTGACATAGCTGGCCCCCACTAGGACCCCGGTCATACAGGCCCTTTAGATCAGGGTTAAGGTACTTGGGTTCTTGTTCTCTGGATAAAGAGCATTTCAGTCTCCTGAGCTTACAGTGACATGCCTATCACAAGAACGGAAGTCATATAAAAATGGAAACAATCGAATAAAGGAAGTTTATAATTTAATTTAAATTTAGCCATTCAATAGGTACCCATTTCCTTTATAACCAGCTGGGGGTATATGTATGTGTAGGCCGATTTTATGTCTTACAAAACCACATCATTAAATATCAATACCATGCCTCAGATTTCATCCAGCCTGAAGGACAGAGGAATGATGCTACAGACATGTTAACATGGCCACAGCCATACCACAACCACTACAAACCAAAGCCACTAGGGTTTTATGTAGTAGGCACTGAAAGTCACAAACACAGCTGAGATTTAAATAGTCAGTCTTGGAAGGACTGGTAGTGAAAATACTAAATATTGAGCCAAAACTATTTGTCAACCTCCTTGTAAAATTTACCATAAATTGCTGCTTATTGAAGTTTCACTTAACAAAACTACACATAAGGCTAGGGGGCTGTATTCCCTCAGGAAAGAAAGAAAAACTAATTATATTTTCTCTGTCTGTACTTGAAGCCTGTAATTCACTTCCTGGAAAATGACAGCCTTTCAAAGATTTGCACTGTCTTTGGCATGGCAGCAGATGGATGAGTGCATATGCTGGAAGAAAGAGGAGGAGCCAACAAAGGGAGTCAGAAGAGGTCCTCACAAACAATGGAAAATTATTTTAGCCAACAGGTTTTAATTTCCAATTAACTTGTGTTTCAAGACAGGCTGTGGAGAAACAGCTATGGACAGTTCAGATCCTTTAGAGTGGATTCTAAAAAGAGAGTGGGTCAGTCCAAGGATGTAGGTAAATCACTAACTTTTTAATGTCCTGCCCATGTAAGTACCAACCAAAGTGTAGGTGTGTCTTGTTCACAACACATATTGGAGGCCAGATCACTCCTCCCCTTCAGCCTTTGAGCCACTTACTGTGCAATTCTTCCTTACCTCACTGAGTGAACAATTCCTTTCCCAGTGAGTCTCATTCACCTACTGTAGCACTGGGGCTGCCAATTTTTGGTTGGCTGTATTCCTGGAGGTCTCATCACGTCACATAATCTTTAATTAAAGATTAATCTGTCATTCCTGGAGACTCCAGGCCAATCCTGGAGGGTTGGCAACCGTATATGGTACCATCTGTCCTGCAGCATCACCCTAGTTAATTAAGATTTCCTAATTGCCAGGAATGCAGTGTAGTTTCATGATAGGACATGACACTGGAAGACAGGAGACCTGGGTCCTGTTCCCAGGTCTGCCACTTACCTGCAAATCACTTCACCTCTCCACCCCCATGTTTCCCCTCCCACCCTTTGTTTTACCTAGACAGACTATAAATTGTTTGGGCTCAGGACTGTCTCTTGCTAGGCCTTTGAACAGTGCTTAGCACAATGAGACCCTGATCTTAACTGAGGCCACTAGGCACTAATATAATATGAACAATAATGTTATCTGTACACCATCTCTCCATTGTTAGGTCACAGCATAACCTAAATCGATGCCCATAATTCATTGAAATTACTAGGGTAAAGAGAATTGTGAAAATCTCTGCATCTTTAGCAACCACCCCCAAAAGCCTGTCTACGGGGCATTCAGCACTCTAATACTTACCTTACACTGAGCTAAGCAGCCCCTCTAAGATTGCCGGCTCTCATTCTGTGATGAACCCAGCATGCGCTATTGCTGGTGACAACACATCAAACTGGGAGCGCCTCCGAATAATGAGTCAGCCATTTTCAATCTGGGCAATACAGCATAATAGTGAACACAAACCCCTCCGAATAAGGGACCGTGTTTCAGCAGGGGACTATGGCGCCTGAAATTGTCATCAGTGCCGTGCACACTGGAACATTATACTGAAGTAGGAGACAATGAACCTAGTGAGACCGGCTGTCACCGAACCTAGGGGGAAAAAGGTGATTTTATGGGAGTGTGTTGAATTGCCTCACTTAGCTTGGCTATTGGGAAATATTCAATATGTACTGCTAAAGGTGAGGATACTCAATTTCCAGGCCACCTTTAGAAATAAGAGACACACTTCTACCCTTTAAAATTGCTCCCAGGAAGCTAGCCCTTTTTACAATGCTCATCACTCATTACACAAAGTTATGATTTTCTGTCCTCTAGTAACAGTACCATGTAGCCCCTTGCTAAACCACCAGGAAACACACAGTATTAAGAGTTATGTTTAAATGTTCAGCTATTTAAACATCTTTGCTGTTTTAGTAAAGCAAAAGAAACCAAAAACTGCACACCTAACTAAGGTCCCACATAGAAAAGTGCATCATCAGCTGAATATAATCCAGATACAGACCCATTATCGCACCCCTAAAGACACACAAAGCTGCTGCAGGTAAGTCTATCAAGTCATTTTATTGTAGTCTGCTTTTGTATTTACTGGGAGTTAGCTCACTGAGGAGCCAATACTGTGGTGCCAAACCAAGCAGAACATGTGAATTGCTGAAGACACAAGTTAATTCTGGAGCCTTAGCTAGCTGGTCACTTGTATACTGGCAAGGTGGGAGACCTCTGATAGACAAGGTCCAATCTACGCTACACAGTCAACTGTGTTTGCAGCTTGCAGCATGTTAGACTGAACTGTGTCCTCCAAACTGTGCTAAAGTCTTCTAAGTCTAAGAGACAATCCGTTTGACCACAGCACATTACGTTTGCCGACCTCCCACCAGCAAAATGCCTAATGTGATGAACTAGGAGATAACTGCATTATTCTTATGAATATAATCGGTGGTTCTGTTTCCCTGTATCAATTTGCCTGCCTGAGTGCACAAAGTTTAATCAAAGGAGACTATAAAGGGGTTGTAAGAATCGAGCAGGAAAAGTGAAACAATAACAGATAAAAACAGCCTCAGGTACACAACTGCAAAACCACTGAGGGAACAATGGGGCTATCCCAGTGGCTGAGACCCTAAAGATCAAAGGATCTTGACCAGATAAAAGGTAGTCCTGGCAGAAAAAAAGGGGGAGGAGGAGTGGTCAGCATTCCATGAGGCTGACACAGAACTGGGGTAGAGGCAGGAGCTGCAGGCAGGCAGGCTCTCTAAGCAGGACCTAAGCATCTAGGCCAGGAGAAGCTAAAAGGCTGGGTAAGGTCCATGAGGTTACGTCTCTTTTTGTGTTGAAGTCATGTCTCTCACTACTGTAGTCTTACGGGTAACATTAAACAATACTGTCTGGGAAGTCTATGTAATCCCTGTATATTTTGCACTAGGCCAAAGAGAAGTCACCAATACAGTTCAAACACGAGTCGGAACTACTTTAAGTAGGCCTTGTTGGTACTTAGACTGCAAACTTACCATCTTCTGTGCCTAGTGGCACAGGACCACTTTCCCCACAGCTGTCTGTCCACAGCAAGATGTCTGACTCCATCATAAGTTCTCTCGATGACAGCAGCATCCTTTTAGATTGTCCTGTGATAGGTCAGTCTTTGTCCTCCATGCCTTCTCTTTCCTTTAGGTGGAATCCAATCTAAGATGTACCTTGTGCTTCTGTGACAGGCTAGCCTGATGACATGGCCAAATGACCGTAGCCATTCCTTTCTAATTATTGAATCCACAGTTTGCTAACCCATGCAGGGCAGCACTTCCACAGTGGTTACACAATCTCTCCAATACGTTTCCAAGATTCTGAACACTTGTGGAACGCATTCAGCTTTCTATTGTGTACTTCCACCTTCTGCCACATTTCTGAGAGAGACAATAGTATTTTAAGGACAATAATCATTTTAGTGTGTGGATGTATCTTCTTAAGCTTCCAGGCGTTTGACAAATGGAAAAACGATCCACTGCCTTCACTTTTTTAGTGAGCTGGCCTTTAGCAGATATTGTACTTCCAAGACAAACAAAGTCATCAACTCTTTCGTACTCTTCTCCATCATTTACACATACACCAATGTAAACAACATTCTCTCCTATCTCCATGGCTTTGGTCTTCTGCACATTGATTTAAAGTCTCACTTTAGTAGCTTCTGCCTTTATGCTCCTGAAGAGTCTTTTCATTCCATCCAATTTGGTATCCAGTATGACTATATCATCTGACAAATCCAAGTCTCACAGCTTATCTCTTGCCTGAATACCACCAGTGTCCTTGGCAGCAGCCATTGCTCTTCTCATCACAGTCTATGACAATACCGAAGAGAAGTGGGGACAGTATGCAATCTTGCCGTATGCCAATAACTATCTTAAACCATTCGGTGTCTCCATTCTGTATTGATATAGCACACAGACTCATTGTACGAAGCTTTTATCAAATTAACCATATTTGCTGGAATTCCTTAGTGTCTCAGGATCTTCCAAGGTTTTTCTCTGAGGACAGTATCACTTGCTTTTCTAAAATCAAGAAAAAACATCTTCTGCTGGTATTCTAAGCCTTTCTCAATAAGTCATCTCCAGATGAAAATCTGGTCTCAACATGACCTACCAGAGTGAAATCCAGCCTGTTCTTCTCTGAGTATCAGAGTACCATCACCAGCAGTTTTCATCCTATTAAAAATGATCATGCAAAACACATTTACAGGAAGAGATAAGAATGTCATCCCTTTCCAGTTATCGCAAATAAGATGGTCCTCCCTCCTCTTTTAAGAAATTTTGCGGATAACACCTCTTTTCCAATCTTTAGGAGAAATCGCCTTCTCCCAAAACAGTCCATACAACCTGCACGTGTAATTCACCATCACTTCCTCTCTAAGTTTTAACATTATAGCATCTCTCTTAGCACAGCCTGGTGCTTTAACATTCGTCAGTCAGTTTATGGCCTCAGTTACTTCCTCAAAGGTGATTACTTCTAGAGATAAAGGTAAGTCCTCTATTTCTTCACATCTCTCACAAAGTGCGTTAGTGGTTCTGACTGGTTGAGCAGAGTCTGGAAATATTCCATCCATTGGGCTCTCTGTCCTTCCTCTGCAACACAAAGTGTACCATCTTGTGCCTTCACAGTCCCACAATGGTTTGAGAACTATGACCTCTGTTGTTTAGAAACTAGAAAAACCTTTTTAGAGCTCCCTCTCTTCTATGTCTCCTCAGCTTCTCCTGCTTTATTTTCCATCCATTCTTTCTTATTTCTTCTGGCTCATCTTTTAAGTTCCATGGCTTTGTCTGCAATATTCTTGTTGCAGAATAGCTCTTTTACTCCTCTCTCATTCTTTTTGAATTCTCTTCTTTAATTTTTGCCTCTCTTCACCAAGCCTCCATATATTTGGTTGGAGACATTCTTCTTTCTTAGAAGCCCCACTGTGGTCCTGGCTGCATCCACACTTGCGTCTTTCTTCTTTTTCTTCTTTGTCCTCCATCAGTGTTTAACTCTTCAGATCCATTGTTAAGTTTCAGCTTGAAATGTGCCTTAACTGTTGGATCTACTAACTTCATAGTATCATACATACCCTCCCCACCTTGCGTGGTGTTACCTTCCTTCATTTTATTTTGATTAACCCAGTAAGAAGATGGTAGTCACTTCCAACACCGGCAGTCTTACACACCCTGGGAACCAACAGTGAACTTCTCTAGTGCCTATTAATGGCAACATGAGCGGTTTCTGGATAAAACCATCATGTTTATGACCATCAGTTTATGACTTTCCTTGTGTGGAAATAATGTACCACCAAAGCAAAGACTGCACAGGCCAAAGAGTTCAACAAAACATTATCCATTGGCAGCCTGCCCTGGGTTGCCATATCTGCCCATAATGCGTCCATACCCCCAGTATTATAATGACTAACCCTGTGCATTTAGATCTCCCATGAGGATAACAATGCCAAATTACTGATCTTGCCAAGGATGCGCTGCAATCTTTCATAGACATAATCTTTGACCTGTTCAGCGCTTTCATTTGTTGGTGGATAACACTAAATCACCGTTCCTTTTTCATGGTTTGTCACAAGAATTTATCTGATGGGTCCCAGCATGTTGTAACCCATGTGCTGCTCTAAGAGTGAGTGAACTGCAGAATTCTATCCCAGGAACACCTGTGGGGGTAAACTTGGTGAGACCCTGCGAAGGGAGAGCGGTGCAGCTAACCCAGTAATTGTGACACACACACACACACCCATGCAATTTAGTCCAGTATCATGTCTCAATAGTGACCAGAACCACAAACATCAGAGGCAGGTGTAACAAACCTTGTAGTGGATAATACTAGAATAAGTAGAATAAACTTCAGGGAGGCTGGGCAGAAACTATCACTGAGAGAATGGCATAAACCATATGATTTTACATAAACTCACATTTTTCAAAAATCCTCCCTAATGTAACTGTACACGTCCATATTAATGTTAATACCTAACCAGTTTCTGAATCCGGCTAAATTATTTGACTAATAATCTTGTGGCAATGAGTTCTATATGTTAATTATGCATTGTGTAAAAGTGTATTCTTTTATCAGTTTTAAATTATTTTGCCTTTCAGTTCATGAACTGTGCACCCTTCCTGTAGTATGAGAGAGGGTAAGCAGGAGGGTCTGATTTACCTTCTTAGGTCACTCATTATTTTGTACACCTCTATCATATCCCAGCTTAAGTGTCTTCCTATTCTAAACTAAACAGTCCCAATCTGCTATTTCTCTCAGTTTATCAGTAATCCTTTTCTACTACAACTTTTTGATGACCAGAACAGGACACGTTATTTCAGATGAGGATGTACCATTGTTTTATTAATGTCATTATGCTATTTTCAGCATTACTGTCCATCCCTTTACTCAGTTCAAAGTCACCTAAGTTCCATTTTCACTACTTTCTTGTAAGGTTCTTACATGCTTTTTTAACTTCTATTCTTAATTAAAAATCCAATTACATTAACAAAAACCCCTCTTCATAAACACTCACCTTGTTACAACGTTCGCATGCTTTTTAATGGGAGACTTGAACAAACAATGGAATTTGTCTTTGTTGACAATGACAACCTATGACCACATCATACTTGCCCCCTACATAACTAGTAATTAGAGTGCTACAAGTACTATATCACTACTTATGCTGGAGAGCTTCTTTGAAATCTGTGTCTGGCTACTAATTATGATCTCCCCCCTACCCTTGGATATACAGACTCTATGAAATATGGAAGGCAAACTAATTAAAATTTGACAGATTCCATCTTCAAGACAAGCCTCCCAAGATAACAATTTTCCTATTATTACTGAGGAGCTTGATCTCTCTTTCACAAAGGCACCTTGTCTCCAACTCCCCAAATGTCATAGCAAGTGGTTTATGTTATCATGCCGTCTGATTTACCTATGCGGTGCCATGTGGAGAGACTTCTGGGTTTTTTTAAGCCTACCTAATATTAAAAAAAATTGCTTGGATACCTTCCAGAGTGGGATGTAGGGGTCTGTTTTAGCTCTCAAGATAACCTCCTGCCAAGAGTGGCCACTTTAGATAAAAGATGACAAGTCTCTGAGATAACAACTCTCTCCAAGTAGGAAGGACTCAAAAGCAGACCCATTTCTGAACTTAATGCCTGCTCTTTTGATTCTATTGCTGAGCCTGGTTATTGGTTAGTGCCTGTGCTACTTTTACACACTACAGCTACTGCATTCTGTTAGACCCGAAGCGGAAGCCAGCAAGGACCCCTTCCTCACTGCCTATACTCAAATCTGCAGCTCCCACAGGAATCTTTTCAGCGTGCTGCCAATAGCATACACAATCTGCCGATGTTCGTTTTCTAGCCTCACAGTCCCCCTAACAAATAGCACTGTAGTTATAACATTACCAGTGTTTATTTAAATTTCTTCCTATAACTAGGAAGAAAGAATATCCTCTCTCTCGCGCGCGCGCGCGCACACACACACACACACCCCATTTCTAATTCAATAGGAACATTTCACACTCAGCTCCTTGGTCTGTTTTTTATTACATCAAGGCATTTATCTCAACTCCTTGATTTGTTTTTATTTTATTTTATTTTATTTATGTGATGTGTATTAACTCTAAGCAGGGTTTATGTTGACTATTTCAACCATTTTATACACAAAAACAGTCATTTACCAACAACAGAATGATTAAGACAAATATATCTGAACTTTGGACTTAACTTGAAGAGTTTTCCAGTAAATCGCTGTGGCAGAAGATTGAAGTCAGATAATTCAGCATCTTTGGTCATAATCTAGAACTCAAAATACATTCCTTCCCCACCCCAAAATGAGCTCCTCTATTATAATATGCTTTCTGAATGGGACTACTCTACCTTAGTTCTCCAGCACATTCAATGACATAATTGCCCTGGTTATAACAGTGCCTTCTTTCAAATGTTCAAAATGCTTGGCTTCATGATTGCTGGGGTTATAAAGAGGGTGCAATGTAATTACAAATGCTGAAACCACAACACCAGCTTGTGTAGACAAATCATCGTTGTCTGTTTCAGCTCTCTTAAAAAAATTACTTTTAAAACAGAAAGTCTTTAATGCTATACCACCAGGCAGAAAAGTTTAAGATTATGGTAATTTTCTGTTACTATTCTATGGCCATGTCTGATACTTTCTTATCTACATTTCTCTTGCTAAAGACATTTGCTGATCTTAAACCTGGCTTGAATGAATAGCAATTGTTCCCTTCTGGTTTTGAAGGTACTTTGTTTGTCTACCCCATTCACTGGCCTGAAATCAGCAAGGCCTCAGATGGCTGTTGCTATGGTAACTCTGTTCATTCAACACTGGCATATAATGAAGACAATGTGTTTTCCATTTAGATGAGTTTTAGAGCAAAAGAGAGGAGACTCCTGCTTAACAGACCCCTAGAATGCCAGGGTAATATAATCAGGTTTTCTGTAGTACCAGTTAAAGCATGATGTGTGACTAAAAGAGAGAAAGTTACACTGATATGTACCAATAATTACAGCATTGGCCAAATTAATCAACAGTGCTTCTGCATTTATGTTTATGTTTTAAAGACTTCTCCCTTGAGAACAGAAGTAAAATGCAGTCACAACCAGAAAGCAACAGCTGTGCTCCTACTTTTTTCTATTAATATGACATTTTATACCTCACTGACTTGAAAATGGACTCTTTGGAGCTTCTCTTTAACCCTTATTACTTTCTGCTTCTTTAAGTAGAAAGGATATTTTAAAATACAATCACCATGTGATTATACAGGTAATTTACTTAAAGGGAATTCTAGAAAGATAGTATTATTGATAAAACAGAAACCTGATTTGCTTGGATCAATTCAGTACACAAACAACAGGACTCACCCACTAAAATAATAAAATCAGTACGGGCAGAAATATTTTTTTGATTTGATGCATTTTTCATACCTATGCTGTAAACTATCTTCCCTAGTTTGGTTTTGTTAATAGTAAGTTGAAGAAGAGAATAAACAGTGTATCATGAGAAAGGAAGAAATAGGGACTCTTCCCACAAAGAGCAACAAACAGCAGGAAAGGCTGTTTATTCAATCCACTTAGTATTTGCATGGGATGTACAGCTGAGTATTGTTATTTTAAGTCTATTACTAAACAGGACATTTTAAATGGACATTTGCAAACACGGACACTTGCTAACTCAGCCTTCCCCCGCCTCAAAAAAAAAAATTATATAGCAGAAACTAGTTTAATCCCTTGATAGATTATAGACCTCCCCCCCCCAAATGAAAGCCTTTTTCCAGCTTTTATACTACAGCTTCTTGTCTGTTTGCTTTTAAATCTCTTGTGGACTTCACTCAGGAAAGAAAAAAGGGACTTTGAGATCCCCAGTAATAACAAAGTGGAAAATGGAAATGAGACGTAGTTTTTCTTCTATTTACAGTGGAAACAGTGACTTGAAAATGTTTCACTTTTCCACTGTTTTTGCAGAGCAGTAGGGAGCAAACACTTCCTGAAGGGAAAGCCAGTTTTCCAAGCTCAGATGAAGTCCAAGATTTTACAATTCAAACAGGAAACATCATGTTTCCAATTTACAAGTTCTACACTTAATCAAGTAAGTCCCCCTCCCCTTATTTCACTCCAGAGTGGCAGTGCTGGTGGCAGGAAGGTTTTATTTCTTTTAGGAATCACATTCAGGCCATTTTTGTTTTAAGAAAATAAAGTGGATTTATGTAAAACAAGAATGTGTGTACAAGATTCATGTTTTTCTCCCTTCAAGTTTTGTTCCACGCACTCTTTCAAGCCTCACACATACGAGTAATCTTGACTTTGTCAAGTAGCCCTCATTAAGTAAATTGGATTTTGTGTGTGTGCGTAGGGAAGGGCTACAGAATCATACTCCAAGTTTTGAATTGTGTGAAGGTAGCAGATATTCTGCTTGGTTTAAATAGCCAGTGTGCACAAATAATCAGGTTTTGTGAAGCTATAGACATTTGATGAAATGCTATAATAGTACCAGAGTTTGGAATGTCAACAATCACTGTGCCACTACCTTGTTTAAAATTCCTGAAAACAAAAAAATATTCCTCACCCATGTCCAATTACTCATGTCAAGCCAGGTCTACAATATACACACAATTGTCTCCACACTAAAACCTCTGCCATTTCTAATTGGCTCCCAAATATAAGACCTATATGGATGGATCTAACTAGTATTTCACGCTGTTTTCAAGGGAGCTGTCTTTGATAAATTAGGAAACCTAGTGACTAACAATATATTTTGTAAGACTACCTAAGGAAGAGGAAGATGTGTGTCAAGGTCTGTGTTTGTTCATTTGCACTTCTACAGTTGAAGAAAGCAGTCCTGTTAACGTCTGTCAGATCTTTTCTGGCTCTTCATGCGTGCTGACAGTCAACAGCCTTACTTCAGCCCCTACAAAGCTTAAAACCTGCAGCTGCACTAGCTGGCATGCCTTTTTTTAGTTCCTCTCCCTCCCATTCCCCCTCCCCTTTATTTCTAACTTTTTGTGCCTAGATCAAAAGAACAAAGTCACAAAACCTGACTGAGCTCCAAGTACAGACAAAGAGTAAATTTTAACAGATGACTGTGTGTACATATTTATATATAATCATTTTTTCCTTTTCTCCCAATTTCAAACAAACATTCTCCTTTCTAAGGGGTGACTACTTCAGTGATCTCAGTTACTGACAGAATACCAAAAAGCAGACACCACTTACGCAAGGAAGACAGCAATATAAATCAAAACAACCTCAGTGTATTTGAACATAGAACTATTGTCATTTCAGACCTTGAAATATAGTCCTTCTTCTCCTGCCAGCTCAGTCAAGATTCAAGGCTATGACCCTCTGGATAAAATGTCAGACAAACCCATTCTGTAGAACCAGCCCACTGAAAATATATATTGGTTTAAAAGCAATAGCTACAATCGCTTACAAATAATTTAATACTTAGTTTCTAGAAGAAAACAGGGGGGTTGAATAGATTACCTGTACTTATGCATCTACATAGACAGTTTTTTAAATTTCAGTGTCCACATGAAGATCTGTAATGTTTAGATATAAAAATAATTATAGCTTAAAATGAAATTATGGTGAATGTAGCTTGATAGGAGCCAGAGACAAACTTTCAAGCTAGCTTGACAAACTAGCTTTAAAATCCACCCAGAGTAACATTGTTCAGGCCTAACAAACTATTCAGCACAGGATTTTTTCTCTCTCTTCTTTTGTGGAGAAATGACTTCAGCTTTACTATACTAATTAGAAATAAAAAAGCATATGAAAAAACTAGACAACAGCATATGGAAGACATCAGTAAAGAAGTAGAACAAAAAAAAATCACAAATAAACTAGAAGGGATGAGAGAAGAAAACCTGAAAGGGAAAAAGGCTAGAAACATCTCCCTGTTCAACAAACATAACCAAAACAACAGCCACAGCAAAAATCCTTCACCAAAAAACATTTAACAAAACAAGTTTGAATTGCTATATTCTAAAATGGGACTGCATATATTTAGGCCCTGATTCAGCGATGTGCTTATGCATTAATATTATTTGTATTGCAGTAACACCAAGATAGGTACACTACCCCGGACCAGGACCCCACTGTGCTAGGTGCTGTATGGGCCGAACTTTAAGCATGTGAGTAGACCTTTGATGTGACTCACAAGATTAATGGTAGGTACATGCTTAAATACCTTAGTGTTGAGAAACTACTCCTGAATTTTGCAATTCATTGGATTATTACTGCTAAAATGTTTAGAGGAATCTGGAGTCTGAAAATATCCTCATTTTAAGAAACAAAATGGGCAGGTCCTCAGCTGCTATAAATGTTAATAGCTACGTGAAGATAATGGAGATATGACCATTCACACCAGCTGAAGGTCTACCCCAAGTTATTTTAACAAAAGAGTATTTGCCTTTTTTAATATAAATATATATGTATATTTTACTTTTCACCATTATGTGTATGAACAGCAACTAGCACCCTGATCTTAGTTGTGGTGCTATTATAACACAAATAAATAACAGGAAGAATTTGTGCTGCTTACTTATAATTCTTCATTTAGTTCGGACAATGAAAATTAACTAGTCTATTTGAATGTTCTGGTTTTGCTTAACTGATTAACAGTAACAACAATTAATAATACATAATAGCAGCAGCTCCATGGTGCAATCTTTAGATTTCAAATGCTGCAGGGAATGTTTAAATATAAAATAACAAATTTTAAATTCATTTCCCCTGTGTGTCCCTTATATAGATTAGGCCCCTGCACCGCATTGGCTTCTGCTAGCACAGATCTATGCAGCTTCTCACGGCACAGAACTACATGCTAGTGGATCCTTTTGTAGAACAGAACTAAAGCTTTCATGTGCAAATGGCTTTGAAAAAATAATTGTGTCCACAAAGCACATAAATAATAGTTTCTCCCATTATAAGCTATCTCCTATGTACTCCTATTAGCTTACACATACTGAATAAATCAAGAGGAAGATTTTTTTTAAATGACAGTATTTAAAATATATCAGTATAGAGGCTGGCAAGTTATGCATGCTTGTTTATGACCTATTAACAAAGTTTATGCCCTACACACAACAGAGTTCTTCACACTCTAGATTTTCCCTAACCATAACCTTAACAAACTATACACATTTGCAGCAACAGAATGGAATTTTATGGGAGGAGATTTACTTGGCTAAATGTCCAGTAGTTCTTATTTTGCCCTTTCTGTATTACACTATTGTTTATCAGCTGAGAAATGCTGTTTAATAGAAATATCATAGCACTAGCAAACACCATGGCTAAACTAAATCCTAATGTAAACTTTAGTTAGACGGCTTTTACATTGCTTTCATTTGCTGTGTGTGTACAGTTGCAGACTTTAAGATAATAATATTGCTCAGTAATAGCAATAGTTTAATTTCATGTTGTAACACCCTAATGACTTTATTGTTTCACTCCCATTCGAATTCCAATAGCTATTACCATTTAAACACCTGTATTATCAAAGAGTTGTGCATGAATGCCTTCCAGATAATTTACTTATGTTACAAAAGACTAATTCAGTGGAAGCCTATATGTTTCTCTAACTGTTGCACCATTTATCTTCTCTACCATAACTGGAATCCATCAGAAGAACTGCCTAAGATTAAAACAAGTCATACTTCAGCTGATATACAGTTTTTATTTCCTTCCATCTGATAACCAAACAGAGCCAGAAAAATAAAGATCAATTTTAATTTTGGAGACACGTATAAAATATTCCATGGTGGCAAATTCATTGCTACATACAATTAAGAAATCTAAGCTTCTCAGACTGTACAGCTAAACAATACATTTAGGCTGACAATTTAAGATTAACCAGTAGAGGCTCAACTATCATTTAGTATCTGAAGAATGTAGCTGACTCCTCCACAGAGTAAACTAACAACATGAGACCAGTGGAGGGCATGTAAGTCAAATGTGGGGATGTCACTAACTGATTACACTGTCAGTGTGACATCAAAGAGGAAAAAATGACCAATAAGATTAAATTACACTTTATCTGTTAAAAAGTGACCCATCAATCTATCATCATATCAAATTATGAGAGCTAGTCAAAAGCTTGATAAATTTTTTGTCCCATTTGTCAGCAAAATTCAAAAATTTAATGAAAAACGTAATTGAAATTTCAAAAATTTTCAACTAGGTCTACAAATTATTGCTTGACTCCCACTACTAGCAACATGTAAATGAAGAAAAGCCTGCAGAAGAAATGTGGAAGTCATAACTAGAGACAAGTACTTGAACTATATTTCCATATATAAATACTTTCCAACAAGTTAACTCACTGATACTTCTGTGCATTATCTAGTGGCCAGACAACTGAATGTGGAATCTCTTGGGGCAAGAATGGTTGGAATGATGTCATTTAATGACTTGCAGCAGCCAGGTTACACGCAATGTGATCCTTTAGGCCCTGTCTTGAACAAATACCGCCATGTTAACCTGGTCACAACTCAGCTGTCTCGTAATCTGGTGAGAAACATGGTTCCAATTTGTACTAAAGTCTAGACCGTAACGGTGAATCGTTATCAAGCTGAAGCATCCTTTACTAACACTTCAGTAAAAGCTCTTTAGAGTGGTTATCAAATGTTACTATGGTCCAAACTTCACTAAAAATTACATCCAAGACCTCGCCCCTGCAGTGGAGGTAACTGTGGGACCAATGCCCACAAACAGGTTAGGAGGCAAAAGAGTTGTAAGCAGCTTCCCTGCCATGGTGGTGCTTGTAGTCATAATCTTAGCTCCCTCTGCTCTCCCATGTGCCTTTTTATTCATGACTTTCTTGGTATCTCAAATGATTCTCATTTTACAGATTACCATTTATTTACACAAATACACTGCATCTACTTTAATCATAGGTGTGTTGCCAAGTGTTACATCAAACACGCGTTCAACAGACAAAACAGGGCGCTCCAACACAACAGCACCTGTAGATCTTACAGAAGAAAAAAACCTCATGCCAGCTCTTCCCAACCCCTCACATTCCACCCAAGTCTGACACAAGGGCCACTTCTGTGCTGCTTTCCTGAAAACTTTTCCATCTACAAGACCAGAGTTCATATCAACAACAAATCTACACGGGGAATCTTATAGGAACCATTCCTGTAGTAAGCCTGAAGTGTAACAAAGTATTCTTTAATTTGAAATTCTCTCTTGATTTTTCTATTAAAGATACCCAAGACCCCTTTAATAAAACAATTAAATATAAATACGCATTTCTCTGACACACAAAACTGTAAAGTGTATTCTTCATAGCATATAATGAAAAATATTTCTGCACTGAACCAGCTCCCCATGCAATATAAAGAATCTCTCTCTCTCTCTCAAACACCAAATATTTGGTGACGCAGACAAAGACCTTGTTTGTCAAAATCCATTAAAACCAGGCATGCCAACATAATTAGTCTGGCCTCAGCATGGGTGGGATTGCTTTTTGAAGTCTCTTCTAGTCCTACATTTCTTTGTTTCTATAATGTGCATATTTCTTAATCATGGAGGAAATAATAAAAAATATATATATTTTTAAAACAAGCTTTTCACCTATAAAAAGAAAAGCAAAAGTTGAAAATAAGAAATATGTATTTCAACCACTGCAAGGAAATGCACAATATAACAGCACTGATAATTTTATTTTAGGGTTCAGATGACTCATGGGATTGTTAATTCTATATGGAACTTCTCTGATTTAATTTCCCTGGCGCAAAGTTGGTCTATGTTTCAGAAGTAGTCGTGACCAGCCACTGTGACTTTCTAAAGGTGTTTCGTGGCCTATGTGAATCAGCGTGTGATCTCAGTCCCACTTTTAGTTAGAGCTATCTGCAATGCAAGAAACCAGCACCACAACCAAGACGAGTTTGCTGTCTCAGTCAGGGACTGCATGGGAATAGAGACTGAATCATCATTACACCCTAAGGTGTAGGTACCTTTGAAGTCAGGATTGATGATCTTTGGGAGGACGTTTGAGGGAAGCTTATACCACTAGAGTTGGATCTATTCTGTGGATACTTCAGGGATGCAAAGTTAAATTTTGACATTATTGTATATACTGTATAAACATAAGACTTTATCCTGAGAATACTATGGCATTTGTAAGATATGGGGCTGAAATGTATCCTAAATAAAAACAGAAATGTTTGATATTTTTAATATAGTTTAACATTTCATGAATTGTTCATTAGCACTAGGTGTTAATGCAGAAACCCTCATTAATGCAAAGATTTAGGTTCAGTGTAAACCCTAATTAAGAATGACACTATATTTTTTCCCCTTAGAGGAAAAAATTGATACCTGCATCCCCTGTGTATTATAAACATAAATATCTGTGCTTGAAAGCAGATCCCCTCTGCTGATGGGAATCATAATGAAGTCTTGCTTTTGTGATCTTAACATACGATTCATTTTCCCTGTGGTACGGAGACACATTTTCCGTGTGAAAGACTAAAGTGGTTCCTTTCTACATTCTGTGTCACATATGAACAGGCCATTATTTGCCGATATTGTGCATTATTTTCTTTAAAAAACAAAATATGCAATGGAAAATAAAGGCTGTTTTTCTGCTCTCCACCAAATATTCCACAAAAAAGAAATAACTTGGAAATTATTATTATTATTATTGCTATTATTATTGGTGGTAGCAGGGAACACACACACACACGCGCGTGCACATAGTGGCAAATTAAATTATTTCGATGCATGAGATACAAAAGACTCAACATGAATTTGTCAAGAGAGAACCAGCAATCATGTCCATTAAGTATTATTTCAACAGCAGAAAAACAGTACACCTGCATAGTATTTTTTGAAGAAAAAAGTTTTTAAAACATGACGAATAAATTTCATTGACAGGCACTGCAATTAAGATTTTTGTCTGTGTATCAAAACTATCATTTAACAGACCTCTTCTTTAACCTCTTTAACAAGTCAACTTTCAGTCTATTTAGGAGGTAACATGAGTGGAACAGCTCTCACATCACAATCTTCTGCTTTTCCAAAAAAGTTCAGTATTTATGGAGATTCAACAGTCCTAACACTACTTATGTCCACACAGAAATCTTTCCCATTTAGCTCAGAACTAAGGTCCTTGAACCCTCAGGGGCTGGAGGATTCGAGCCCAAGCCAGGCTGGGACCTGGGGTTCAGGCCCTATTGCTTTGTAGGGTAAACATAGTTCCCTGACTCGGATCCTGGGAGTCCACCAAAAGCAACACAGAATCCCATAGGCCGACTTCCTTTGTCCTCTCTATCCCAAGGAACTCCAGCAGACCCGAGGGAAATGGGAGCAGGCCCCCTTGGTGTAGTGCAGCAGCTTGGTGGGTCAGTGTTTAACCCTTCCATTGTCTTCTGAACACCAAGCTGCTAACAAACCAGCAGAGCTTTCTGTGATTGTAACGGAGATTGAAGAGAAGTCTTCTGCAAAGCACGCTGCACCTTGGGCAACTCTCTGACATCATGACCACTGCATGATGAGTTTGACCAGATGCTGGGCACTGTGCCAAGCACAGAGGTATCGGTGGTGCACAGTGACCTGCTCAGCCGAGATGGCGTCCTGCTGGCTCCAGAATCCAGCATGGGCACTGATTGGGAGCCAGCAGCAGGCACTGAGTGAGGACCGTAAAGTGCTGTCTGGTGCTAAAACCAGTCTCAGAGGAGGTTTTGGAGAAGAAGCAGCAACAGCACATCCTGGGACCATACTCAGAGGGGCTGTTTAATGCCCACCCGTGACAAAGTGGGACTGTTCTTAATGTTCCCTCTGAATACTGTAGGGGTGCCTCAGTTTCCCCCATGCATTTCTTAAGTCTCTAGGTGGTGGGATAAGGGGGTGTAATTGTTGCAGAGCAAAGGGCCAGTGTACATAAATGGCCGACACTCTGTCTCCTGGCAACTGATGGCCTGGGCCCTTCCCCCCGCAAGGTGACAGCTAAAGGTGTTGGAGAACAAAGGAATGAGGTGACCTCCTGGCCCGGGAAAGGGACAAAGCCCAAAGGAGGAGGGGGTGGAGAGCGAATCAGTTGGGGGCTGGCTGGGGATGTGGAGTGAAGTGCAGATGTGGTTGTCTGGCTCATTGTCCCCCAAAATGGACCCGGCTGTGGGGTCCTGTTCTCTGTACCTACAAGCTCTGTTTTAGACCTGTCATCTAATAAACCTCTGTTTTAGACCTGTCATGCTGTCATCTAATAAACCTCTGTTTTACTGGCTGGCTAAGAGTCACGTCTGACTGTGAAGTTGGGGTGCAGGACCCTCTGGCTTCCCCAGGACCCCGCCTGGGTGGACTCACCGTGGGAAGTGCATGGAGGGGCAGAGGATGCTGAATGCTCCAAGGTCGGATTCCGGAAGGTGGAAGCCGTGTGAGCTTCTTGCCCTGAAGACAGTCTGCTCACAGAGAGGAGACTTCACCAGAGTCCTGACTGGCTTTGTAGGGAGCAGTTCCAGAGCATCGCCTGGGAACTCCGTGACACCAACCCCTGGGGAACAGCTGGCTGCAGAGACTGCAGCAGACAAGAAAGTGATCGGAGCTGCCCCTGAGCTCAGTAAGTTTCTGGCTCCATTTTAATGTTTATTAATACAGTAATGGGAGGGATTTCCATTCCATGAACCAATTCAAAATTAGAGGCCCCACCTAGCAGCATGCATCCACTAATACCAGATTGTGTGTCACCAGCAGCCTGGCTCCCCTCACTCCCCATTAAAATGGTGACCAGGAAATGAAAACAGTAAAAATGCATTGAATGGGAATTTTAATTTGAGATGGCATAGATTTTTGTTAGAGCATTCCTGTTTCTTAAAAATAATAACCTTACGTTGCCATGCCTGTAAGTACACTGTGCTGTAACCACTCAATAGTGTAACACGCCACATGACAACAGTGAGTCGAGGTGAGGGGAGGTGGAAATGTTTTCCATTTACAATCTCGTCCATTTCAGTTAAAGGCAGTCCATAGGTGACAAAATCGTTTCTGGACAAAATTCAAACCGCAGTTGAATTTGGCACAACGTGGTGTGGGGGAGGAAAGGGAGTAAGGAAGATGGCTGTGGAGTTCCATGTGTTTGCATGTAACCATAAGTCTCAGCCATGTGGAAGCTAATGCATCATCCCATTGATTCCATCAAGAATTGTGACCCAATTCTGGGGGCTCAGAACTGCAAACTTTTCCATATTGAAGCAAGAACTCTAGATCAGTGCTACTCAGAGTGGTGGTCTGTGGACCGGTGCCGGTCCACGAGCCATCGGCTGCCGGTCTGCGCACACATTGGGAAAAAAAATTGCCAGTCCCCCACATCAGATAGCTTGAGAAGCACTGCTCTAGATAGATAGTCACATTACGAAGAATGGCAGATTTTCCAGGACCAGCTCAATAGTTGACCAGCTCACTCTACTCATAGATGTGCTGTTCAGTCATTACACATTTGAATACTTTGGTTGCATCCACTACAGGTTTCCCAACAGCAACTTGGAATAACATCTCCCTTTGGCAATTGGGCACAACAAGAACTTTTATGTCTTCCACAATACAGAAGTCCTGAAATGATAGAAAACGCTTTTGTAGCACAGCCCCCTGCAAACAAGTAATTTTGCAATTTTTAGAAAACAAAAAACCGTTTGAATTTTAAACTTACCACTGTCTCTGCACTTCTCTCACTGCTATTAACCAGACCGGGTTCAGAGAGCGTCTGTGATCTGAAGCATCCCTCTCACAGTGTACAGAAGTTCAGTTTGGAAAAGTAACAATTTATAACCTTGAAATTCAACAGGTATTTATTCTGTGCTCCTCCACTGAGCTCTTTAAGACAATAACCTTGCCTTTGTCTTGTCCTATTCCTGGCTCCTCGACCTCTACTGGCTGCCCACACTGCAGCAGCAGAAGGCTGGGACAACATACCTTCACAGATCATTCCTTACATCAATCCATACGGTGCATTAACACCCCCCCCCCCAGCTCACACACACCCCGCATTTGATAAGTGATCAAGTTATTCACAAAGGACTTTGCAATCAACCTCCCACAAGCACATTCATAAAGGTACTATTCCCCCTCTTCCATTGGGTCATGCAAGTCCATGATGTGGGAGCATCAAGCATCCCTGACCTCAAGCATCAAGCTCCACTTGTGGTAGGTGCCCTTTCTGGCTGTACCAGTTCAGCAGCCCCTTGCCGTCACAGGTCCATTCAGGGGAAAATGGCTCACCTCTGGCTTCACAAACATTGGAAAGAGCACAAAAAGCCACAGTAATGCGTACAGTATTGATGCTACTGGACTACAAACAGGTCTGTAGACATCTCTAACGGGATTTCAATCTGCCAAAAGCACACTAAACTACTGAGAGTGTAATTAAAGCACCTTTTTCCAGGGCCTCTTAAATCAGGATACAGTTTAAATAAGCCAAGGTAAAAGGGTGTATTGTGGGATCCCCCACAATAATGGTGGGTATAGTAGCTCTATTTATGCCAATGTCATTTGGTAGGAATAGTATCAGAGCCTGTCCATGAATTCAGATTCCCAATCAGCAAAAAACCCTGGCATCATGAACTTTCCCAGTGCAACCCATGCTGACATTCATAAATCGCCCTCTGTAGTCCATGAGGGCCTACATAACAATGGAGTTGTACCCTTTGCTGTTTATGTACTCATGTGGTCCTTGAAGAGGGCAAACCATGGGCACGAGTCACATCAGTGGGCCTGGTGCAGTTTGGAAATCCCCATTCTCTGAAATTCAGCAATTATACTGAAGTAGCAGAGAGGTTATGTTGAAAAGGAGATGCTTCATTAAGCATTTATTGGCTTATTGCAAAAAGATTTTTTTACATCTACTGTGGCAAAGTTCCTCCTCTGTCTTGGTGGGTCCTGCTCTTATTGGCGGATTTTCTCGCCTCAGAGGTTCACGGCAGCCCTCAGTTTGGCCACTTTCATGGCTCAAATCTGCCGTTCACTCAGTTAGCCTCATCACTGACCAGCATGGGTAAAGGAAAAAGAACAATCCCCGCAGCCTCTGCTGATCCACCTAGTGGATCGGGGAACAGGCCAGAGACCTTCCCCTCTGGTGGAACCCACAGTCCAGGTCAACGCCTCCGGTATCAAGTAGGGAGTTGGGGGGATGGAGGGATGGGGGGAACCTGGGCCCGCCCTCTACTCCGGGTTCCAGCCCAGGGCCCTGTGGAATGCAGCTGTCTATAGTGGCTCCTGTAACAGCTGCGTGACAGCTACAACTCCCTGGGCTACTTCCCCATGGCCTCCTCCCAACACCTTCTTTATTCTCACCACAGGACCTTCCTCCTGATGTCTGATAACGCTTGTACTTCTCAGTCTTCCAGTAGTATGCCTTCTCACTCTCAGCTTCTTGCGCCTCTTGCTCCCAGCTCCTCGCACGCACACCACAAACTGAAGCAAGCTCCTTTTTAAATCCAGGTGCCCTGATTAGCCTGCCTTAATTGATTTTAGCAGCTTCTGATTGGCTGCAGGTGTCCTAATCCGCCTGTCTGCCTTAATTGTTTCCAGAAAGTTCCTGATTGTTCTGGAACCTTCCCTGTTACCTTACACAGGGAAAAGGGACCTACTTAACCTGGGGCTAATATATCTGCCTTCTATCACTCTCCTGCAGCCATCTGGCCCGACCCTGTCACACTACCCATAAATTAAATATGTAATCGTTTCCCTAACCACTTTCTTAGGTTGGGTGTATTTAATAGATAAGCAGCTGGTGTGATGAGGCCACTGCATAACCTGGTGACCAGCACTGTCTTTTTATTTCCTTGTGCTTCCCCCCATCTGTTTGTTGTATCCCCATCGGTTGTCTCTTGTCTTAGACTTATATTGTAAGCTGTTTGGGGCAGGAACCATCTATTTGTTATGTGTTTGTACAATACCTAGCACAATCCATTCCCCCACTCATGACTGCGGCTTCTCAGTGCTACTGAAATACAAACAAATAATATGTAAGTCTGAACATGTTTGTGCATACACTATGTAAATTGCAGACGTCGGGAAAACTTATTTCATGTATTATTTGCTCGTTATAAGAGGAAAACTAATCAATTTGAGTTGGTCAATGTTAAGGGACCAGTGGATGGGGGTGGAGAACAGTTCTAATTAGAGCAGCAATGTCGTTTTTATTTCTTATTAATATACCAAAAAAGTAACACCATGCTATATTGAATGGAAAGTGTGTGAAATGTCACTTATTTGATGAGGATTTTGCCTTTCATTAGAATGTTACTGAAAGACTCCACTAAGATTCTGTAGGAAATACATGCCCACATTCAATTAATTACTTTGAACAGAATAGCACTTAAAGCAGGAGATCTTATCAAGATGTAGGAGTAAGAGGATACTACCTGTTTAGGGTGAGATTGAGTTAAATATAAGATCAATGAAAAGAATAGCATTAGAGCTGCTGAGCTCTGGAATAATAACACTGCTACCCCATTAGCAACAATATCAATGTCAGCACCCAAGATTTCCAATAGGTGAATCTCAGCCCAGAAGCAGTCTGCTTATCATTTGGTTGCTTTGCCAGCCACTGCACTGGGAGATGGCTGCTTTAAAAAAATAAATAAATAAATAAATACATAAAAATTACTAAATTGAGTTTGCTACTGTTTGACTGACGTCACTTCAAATGATTTTTCCAGCATGGCAACTCTAAGGAAACTAACACATACTGAACAGCGCACTGTAAACAAAACCAGAGTCAAATTCTAAGCAGGGCACCACAACCAAATCTGCAGCTTTCCTGCTCTCCCTGAGCCAATTCAAATACTGGATTTCAAGGTATATTTGCTAGTCACCTTGGCATACCCATCAGAGAGGCCTGGTTAAGCTTCAGATGAACTTTATGGTGGGACAATCTACACTCACTAAAAGACTTAAGGGTGGCAATTCTGCAAGAGAAAAGCTTCAAAAACAGACTCCAACGAGAAACTGCTGAGCTTGAATTAATATACAAACTAGATACCATTAACTTGGGTTTGAATAGAGACTGGGAGTGGCTGGGTCATTACACATATTGAATCTATTTCTCCATGTTAAGTATCCTCACACCTTCTTGTCAACTGTCTAAATGGGCCATCTTGATTATCACTACAAAAGTTTTTTTCTCCATAAAACCTTATGTTCTAATAAATTTGTTAGTTTCTAAGGTGCCACAAGTACTCCTGTTCTTATTATGGAAGTAATCACCCAGGAAGCACATGGATGTGAAAAATAAGTGTATACTGGTAAGAAAGTCTGGAATAAAGATATAAGGAAATCATAAGTGAATATGAACATGTTTATACAGGTAGCACTAAATCTAAGCATGGGGACAAATGGGTGGGGGAGAAGGAGAGGAAATATCCTTGATATTGATAAATTCCTGATTCAGGATGTACACATTCTTTTCTCCTTGCCCTGATCTCTAGAATAACCACTCTAATAACAACATAAATTTGCAGGCGGCAAAACATCTGACAAACACTCTCATTCTACAGCACTTTATCTATTCATGATCCTCCTTCCTGACTACGGCCAGTCCCAGTAACACTGGAAAACCGAGAAGATGATTATAATTGCTGGTGCTTCTCAAACCTAACAAAATACTTGGGTGACCACATATAGCTAGCCTGATTCAGTTATTTCAGAAGCAGAATGCGTTGACTCAAAGTAGGAGAAACCACCACAGGTAGGAAAGCCAGGCAGAATTTTAAATGCATGATTGTGTTAATATCAACCAAAGTATTTTTTAAAATGCTGGATTCAATTTAGCCATTGCATCCAAATAGATATGACAGTAATTTATAATACAGTAGATGGAAAGGACAAAAAGAGAACAATACGAGACAGTTCAACAATTACTTCTGTAAACAGAAATGGATCTTAACCTTGTTGTAGCATCACAAAATACAAAACAATGTTTCCTCTTCAATTTACGTTACCCCTGAATTCTCACACAGCAGTATGTACATAGCTGTGCTTTAAGGTCAAGGAATGTGCACATTATTTAGTATATGGTCCAGGCCAGAAAGGACTCTACCAGCATATAGTTCAAAGCAGTTCACACTTGACAGAGAAAGGCTGACCCAACTGCAAATGGTTATTCCTGAGCCCTGGTCTACACTAGGACTTTAGGTCGAATTTAGCAGCGTTAAATCGATGTAAACCTGCAGCCATCCACACGATGAAGCCCTTTATTTCGACTTAAAGGGCTCTTAAAATCGATTTCCTTACTCCACCCGACAAGTGGATTAGTGCTTAAATCGGCCTTGCCGGCTTGAATTTGGGGCACTGTGGACACAATTCGACGGTATTGGCCTCCGGGAGTTATCCCAGAGTGCTCCATTGTGACCACTCTGGACAGCACTCTCAACTCAGATGCACTGGCCAGGTAGACAGGAAAAGAACCGCGAACTTTTGAATCTCATTTCCTGTTTGGCCAGCATGGCAAGCTGCAGGTGACCATGCAGAGCTCATCAGCAGAGGTGACCATGATGCAGTCCCAGAATCGCAAAAGAGCTCCAGCATGGACCGAACAGGAGGTACGGGATCTGATCGCTGTATGGGGAGAGGAATCCGTGCTATCAGAACTCCGTTCCAGTTTTCGAAATGCCAAAACCTTTGTCAAAATCTCCCAGGGCACGAAGGACAGAGGCCATAACAGGGACCCGAAGCAGTGCCGCGTGAAACTTAAGGAGCTGAGGCAAGCCTACCAGAAAACCAGAGAGGCGAACGGCCACTCCGGGTCAGAGCCCCAAACATGCCGCTTCTATGATGAGCTGCATGCCATTTTAGGGGGTTCAGCCACCACTACCCCAGTAGTGTTGTTTGACTCCTTCAATGGAGATGGAGGCAACACGGAAGCAGGTTTTGGGGACGAAGAAGATGATGATGATGAGGCTGTAGATAGCTCACAGCAAGCAAGCAGAGAAACCGGTTTTCCCGACAGCCAGGAACTGTTTCTCACCCAGGACCTGGAGCCAGTACCCCCTGAACCCACCCAAGACTGCTTCCTGGACCCGGCAGGCGGAGAAGGGACCTCTGGTGAGTGTACCTTTTAAAATACTATACATGGTTTAAAAGCAAGCATGTGAAAGGATTACTTTGCCCTGGCATTCGCGGCTCTCCTGGATGTACTCCCAAAGCCTTTGCAAAAGGTTTCTGGGGAGGGCAGCCTTATTGCGTCCTTCATGGTAGGACACTTTACCACTCCAGGCCAGTAACACGTACTCGGGAATCATTGTACAACAAAGCATTGCAAGTGTATGTTTGCTGGCATTCAAACAACATCCGTTCTTTATCTCTCTGTGTTATCCTCAGGAGAGTGAGATATCATTCATGGTCACCTGGTTGAAACAGAGTGCTTTTCTTCAGGGGACACTCAGAGGAGCCCGTTCCTGCTGGGCTGTTTGCCTGTGGCTAAACAGAAATGTTCCCCGCTGTTAGCCACGGGGAGGGGGGAGGGTTGAGGGGGTAGCCACGCGGTGGGGGGAGGCAAAATGCGACCTTGTGACGAAAGCACATGTGCTACGTATGTAATGTTAACAGCAAGGTTTACCCTGAAAGAGTGTAGCCACTGTTTTATAAAATGTGTCTTTTTAAATACCGCTGTCCTTTTTTTTTCTCCACCAGCTGCATGTGTTTCAATGATCACAGGATCTTCTCCTTCACAGAAGCTAGTGAAGATTAGAAAGAAAAAAAAACGCACTCGAGATGAAATGTTCTCCGAGCTCATGCTGTCCTCCCACACTGACGGAGCACAGACGAATGCGGGGAGGCAAATAATGTCAGAGTGCAGGAAAGCACAAAATGACCGGGAGGAGAGGTGGCGGGCTGAAGAGAGTAAGTGGCGGGCTGAAGACAGGGCTGAAGCTCAGATGTGGCGGCAGTGTGATGAGAGGAGACAGGATTCAATGCTGAGGCTGCTGGAGGACCAAACCAGTATGCTCCAGTGTATGGTTGAGCTGCAGCAAAGGCAGCTGGAGCACAGACTGCCACTACAGCCCCTGTGTAACCAACCGCCCTCCTCCCCAAGTTCCATAGCCTCCACACCCAGACGCCCAAGAACGCGGTGGGGGAGCCACCGGCCAACCAGCCACTCCGCCACAGAGGATTGCCCAAAAAAAAGAAGGCTGGCATTCAATAAATTTTAAAGTTGTAAACTTTTAAAGTGCTGTGTGGCATTTTCCTTCCCTCCTCCACCACCCCTCCTGGGCGACCTTGGTAGTCATCCCCCTATTTGTGTGATGAATGAATAAAGAATGCATGAATGTGAAGCAACAATGACTTTATTGCCTCTGCAAGCGGTGATCAAAGGGAGGAGGGGAGGGTGGTTAGCTTACAGGGAAGTAGAGTGAACCAAGGGGCGGGGGGTTTCATCAAGGAGAAACAAACAGAACTTTCACACCGTAGCTTGGCCAGTCATGAAACTGGTTTTCAAAGCTTCTCTGATGTGCAGCGCGCCCTCCGCTGCTCTTCTAACCGCCCTGGTGTCTGGCTGCGCGTAACCAGCAGCCAGGCGATTTGCCTCAACCTCCCACCCCGCCATAAACGTCTCCCCCTTACTCTCACAGATATTGTGGAGCACATAGCAAGCAGTAATAACAGTGGGAATATAGGTTTCGCTGAGGTCTAAGCGTGTCAGTAAACTGCACCAGCGCGCCTTTAAACGTCCAAATGTACATTCTACCACCATTCTGCACTTGCTCAGCCTGTAGTTGAACAGCTCCTGACTACTGTCCAGGCTGCCTGTGTACGGCTTCATGAGCCATGGCATTAAGGGGTAGGCTGGGTCCCCAAGGATACATATAGGCATTTCAACATCCCCAACACTTATATTCTGGTCTGGGAATAAAGTCCCTTCCTACAGCTTTTGAAACAGACCAGAGTTCCTGAAGATGCGAGCGTCATGTACCTTTCCCGGCCATCCCACGTTGATGTTGGTGAAACGTCCCTTGTGATCCACCAGAGCTTGCAGCACTATTAAAAAGTACCCCTTGCGGTTTATGTACTCGGCGGCTTGGTGCTCCGGTGCCAAGATAAGGATATGGGTTCCGTCTATGGCCCCACCACAGTTAGGGAATCCCATTGCAGCAAAGCCATCCACTATGACCTGCACATTTCCCAGGGTCACTACCCTTGATATCAGCAGATCTTTGATTGCGTGGGCTACTTGCATCACAGCAGCCCCCACAGTAGATTTGCCCACTCCAAATTGATTCCCAACTGACCGGTAGCTGTCTGGCGTTACAAGCTTCCACAGGGCTATTGCCACTCGCTTCTCAACTGTGAGGGCTGCTCTCATCTTGGTATTCATGCGCTTCAGGGCAGGGGAAAGCAAGTCACAAAGTTCCAGGAAAGTGCCCTTACGCATGCGAAAGTTTCGCAGCCACTGGGAATCGTCCCAGACCTGCAACACTATGCGGTCCCACCAGTCTGTGCTTGTTTCCCGAGCCCAGAATCGGCGTTCCACAGCACGAACCTGCCCCATTAGCACCATGATGCATGCATTGGCAGGGCCCATGCTTTCAGAGAAATCTGTGTCCATGTCCTGATCACTCACGTGACCGCGCTGACGTCGCCTCCTCGCCCGGTATCGCTTTGCCAGGTTCTGGTGCTGCATATACTGCTGGATAATGCGTGTGGTGTTTAATGTGCTCCTAATTGCCAAAGTGAGCTGAGCGGCCTCCATGCTTGCCTTGGTATGGCGTCCGCACAGAAAAAAGGCTCGGAACGATTGTCTGCCGTTGCTCTGACGGAGGGAGGGGCGACTGATGACACGGCTTACAGGGTTGGCTTCAGGGAGCTAAAATCAACAAAGGGGGTGGCTTTACATCAAGGAGTATTTCAGGCAGGACTTCACGGAGGGTTCCAATAAGAAATGGTGCACGTAAGTTATTGTTCTTATTGGAACAAGGAGGTTAGTCTGGCCTCTGATTGATACATGGCTAGATTTACCTCGCTGCACCTTCTCTGTGAGTGACTGCAGTGTGACCTAGAGGAATGAGTCCCCTAGACGGGGGAGGAGGCAAATGAGTACAAAACAAATCTGGTCTATTTCTTGTTTTGATCCACTCCATCTATCTTTTACATCTTTGGCTGGCAGCAGACGGTGCAGAAGGACTGCATGCCATCCACATCTCATGGCTGCTCGGCAGAAGATGGTGCAGTAGGACTGCTAGCCATCCTCATCTCTTGCCTGCCCGGCAGAAGATGGTACAGTACGACAGCTAGCAATCCGTATCGCCTGCCTGCTCACCAGAAGACGGTTCAATAGGACTGACTGCAGGACTAAAGAGAATGACCTGGTCAAGTCACTCCAAATTTAGTCCCTGCGCCCATGTCTGCCCAGGCGCTCCCAGCCGACGTGGCCAGGAGCACCTCGGACATGACGATGATGGCTACCAGTCGTATTGCACCGTCTGCTGCCAGAAGGCAATGGGTTGCTGCTACTGTGTAGCAATGCCGTACTGCGTCTGCCAGCACCCAGGAGACATACGGTGACGGTTACCTGAGCGGGCTCCACGCTTGCCGCGGTATGGCGTCTGCACAGGTAACTCAGGAAAAAAGGCGCGAAACGATTGTCTGCCCTTGTTTTCACGGAGGGAGGGAGGGAAGGGGGGCCTGACGATATGTACCCAGAACCACCCACGACAATGTTTTAGCCCCATCAGGCATTGGGATCTCAACCCAGAATTCCAATGGTCAGCGGAAACTGCGGGAACTGTGGGATAGCTATCCGCAGTGCAACGCTCCGGAAGTCGACTCTAGCCTCGGTACTGTGGAAGCACTCTGCCGAGTTAATGCACTTAATGCACTTAGAGCATTTTCTGTGGGGGGACACACACTCGAATATATAAAACCGATTTCTAAAAAAACGACTTCTATAAATTCGACCTTATTCCGTAGTGTAGACATACCCTGAGTAGCAGAAGCCTTTTGGGGGCTGTGATTGGGTATCATACACCCCATATTTTATTCAAGAAGCAGTCTGGGTTTTCCCAGAGACAGAAGAATCATTTCGTATGGGGTGACTATTTATTTCCCCTTTGGTTTGCCAGACTGGCAGTCATGGAGGCAGAGCCCTCAGTAGAAAAGGTAAAGCACAGCTACCTACGGTGCAGCACAGAGTGTTTCAACCTGATTGTTTGGAAAGCATATGGAGAGCTTTGGATGGTAAGAGCTGTGTAAATGCAATGTATTACTATGTATTATTTAATTATTGTAAGGGAACCAGTGACAGTGCTGATAAGGCACTTCAGTCCGATTCAAACTTCAACCTCCCTGGTAAGACTGTGACAGGCTCCTTGGTTTGCAATCGTAATGTCTGTGACATAAATAGCTGACCACTAGCAATGGAATCAGAACCGTACAATCATTTCACAAAGACCCAAGAACAGTCAGACAGTGATAACATTTGGTTATTATCACCATGTCTAGGCTACAGGGGGTATAGCAGCATAGCTATGACACCATAGCTGAACCGGCATAACCCCTTAAGTGCAGATGCAGCCTACAGCAACGGAAGGGGTTTTTCCATTGATGTAGAGACACTGCCTCCCCTCAGTGAGGACAGCTAGGTTGACAAGAAGCATTCTTTCATCAACCTATCTGCGTCTGTAGCTGGGCATAGCTAGTTGCTCAGCGATGTGGATGTTTCGCACCCCTGAGTGCCATAGTTGTCAACTTAAATTTCAAGTCTGGACAAGGCTTTTCTTAGGATGGATTTCAACCAGTGAATCATTTAGAGGTGAAAAGCTTCATAGATCCTTGATCACTGAGCCTTCCAGAATTAGGTATTTTTATATCTGGTCATTAGAAGGGCACTTCTACTAACTGGGGGATACACTATGGATATTATAAAATGGTTTGATAGTATTAAAATTTCATTTTTAAATGCATGTACTGCAGAAAACAACGGTAGGCAGTGATGTAAATATAGAGATGTGGTTTCCTTACCAAGGCCATGTGTGTATATCTAGAAGTAGAATGAAAACTGAACAGAAATGTCAGTGTAGAACCCACATAATAAATACTACTTTGATTAAGATCACATAACTTGAAAAAAAATAAGGTGTTTATAAGATGATACCCGTTTGCTGTTAGACATGACACTTACTTACCAGGCACCATTAAAAGAAACAGACCAGCTTAACAGCTCCCTTAATACTTTAAGTGTTCTCTTAACCCTTGGCAGAGACATTTAATCTCTCAGTGCCTGGTAATATTTCTGTAGGCTACCCAGCCCTTTATCTTTTGACATAGCTGAAATTTTTTATTAATATTACCCTCAATCATAAAGAATGCACTTGTTCCTCCTCATTTCCCATTCCCAAAGAAGAGGTGGAGATAAATTGCATACCTGTTAAAAACAACACGATTTAAAACTTTACGACAGAACAAGGCTCCTGTTGTACCATCTGGTTAATAAGCTGTCTGTTCGCTTATTAAGAACTGTATAGATCTGATAGAATTTGGGGAAAAGGGCTGACAGCCCATCATACTTCTAATGGTAAGGTACATCCTGTCTTTCAGTTCATTTTGAATAAAACACAATTCCACATGCCAGCTTTGCAAGTGAGCTGCACAAAGAACAAAGACACTCCAAGGGAGGCTTGTAAAGATCCAAGGCTCTGCAGTGTCTGGAGAAATTTATCTATAACGAGGCACTGAAGCAGAGTCTCATTCTTCCCCCACCCCATGATTTCTCCCCTCCCTCCTCCACTCCGTACCACCTTCTTTAGAGCAACACTGTCTGAAGGAAGGTTAGCAGAAGGTAATCAGTCTTCGAGGTTGGGAGGAGGAGTGGGGGATGCCTCATCTGAGTGGCTAAAGGGAGGAAGCTGATCTTAATGGATAGCATCTGTAACTGTTCTCCGGTTGGCTTTTTCAGACTCACTGAAGAACAAAAACAACTCTCAGCTTGATCTGAAAGAAAATGGAGGGGACGTAGGGGAAGAGAAAACCCTTAAGAGTTGTGTTTCACTGCAGTGTAAAGTAGTCTTTGAAAAGAGTTCTTGCAGCACAGAAGCTAAAAGTAACAAAGGTAGCTTTTAGTGCCCTTCCTGGATGTTTTACTACCTCCTCACCAGGGTCTCCATTAAAATCCTATTTAAGTTTAAGTTGCTGGCTGGTTGCAATGGTAAAGTGGCACCCCTGGGATGCTGCCCGATGTGATTAAAAAGCACACCGCAGAGTGTCACAAATTGCAGCTTTTTCGATTGAAAATACTTCTGGTCAAAAAAACCCTATGTTTAGACTGAAATCTAGTGTGTGTAAAAACAAACAAACAAAAAAACAAAACTTGTGTTATTGGGCTGGGGGAGGGCACAGCACAAAGTAGTGGGACCCCAGCTAAAGACTGGACAAGTGGTTTGTTTTGATAAAATACCATTTGCCCGCTGAAGAGCTTACCTGCTAAATAAGCAATAAAAGGGAATTTTCAACATCAAGGAAAGGCAGCCCTGATTCTCTCCGGTCTTGACTTTTACCTTCTTTTCCTGGATGTTGACTGCGACCTTCTGAGACTTGAGGAAAAACACCATAATATCTATTCATAATTATTTGTTACTTTTATTACAGTAACCGTGAGAGGCCTCAACTGGGCATTGTACAAACACACCAGAAGGGAGAATCCCTCCCCAAAGAGCTCACAACCTAGTACAATGATCCTGCAAAGGCTTAAGCACAAGCTTAACTTTATGCATCAAGAGCAATGCCAGCATGTGTCTATCTTTGCAGAACTGGGGTTAAAATAGACGTATCCATCAAAGGGAGACTGTGAGAAAAGATGTGTTAGCACAGATGGAGAACTCAGACACAGAGAGGCTAAGTGACTTGACCAAGGTTACACAAGCAGTATGTGGCAGAGCGAGAAACTGAACCCAGAGCTCCCAAGTCCCAGTCCTGTGCCTTTATTATTTTATTTATAGTTTCACATTTTTAAAATACAGCCATATTCACAAAAACATCTTTTCTCTTAGTTAATGTTTAGTCAGCCCTGTTTATGAATTCTTGGCTGTGAAACACCTTGAACAGTATAGTTTGTACAACAAGTTTAACTTAAAAATGTTACAAAAATGTCCCCATTTTTAAAGTTGATCTAAATCAGCAGTTCTCAAACTATGATGCTGGCTTACCTAGGGAGGCGCGGAAATGTGTCACGAGAAGCGCATGCTGTGTGCCTTTAAAAAAAAAAAAACAGAGTGCTGGCTGTAAGCGCCAGATGGCTGGGGCTTGTGCAGAATGGTCGCGCACATCTGGGAGGTGAGGATAAAGGGTACAGCCAGAGCCCCACCAACCTGGGATTGACAGCCTGCAACCCAGGCTCTCCGCCCCCGTCCCAATCCCCCACCAGGAGGCTCAGGCTCTGCTCCCCAACACACACAAAATCCCTCACCTGGAGCCGGCAGGGCTCTGGATGTGACAGCAGCAGCGCAGAAGTAAGGATGGCAATGGGGCACTAAGTCTACTGTGAAAAGTGATATTGACAAATATCACTTTTCACATTGCCACCCTTACTTCTGTGCTGCTGCTGGCATGGCGTTGCCTTCAGAGCTAGGCACCTGGCCAACAGCGGCTGCTCTCTGCTTTGTCTTCAGAGCTGGGTGGCGGTGTATGTACTTGTGGGGGCAAGGGTGTGTGTGCGTGCGTAAAGGATTACAGACACAAAGGGGGGGGGGGGGGGGGGGACGATCAAACAAGTTTGATCTAATTGATAAATACTATATTCAATTTCAAAATTTATTTTTTCTTTGTGGGGGTGGGAGGAAGGGAAGGGATAAGAATCCAGTACTGTTACCTAAAAATATATATATATATACACACACACACACACGGTACCTGATTCTCACAATACCTACTCTGTTATGTAGGTATTATTGTATACCCATTCACTGATGAATAAAATGGAGAACCCCAAGAAACAAAGTGAATGAGGGGCAGAACCAGAAACGAGACCCTTTACTTCAGAGTCCCCAAAGCCTGTTACTGGCTCTTAATTAATATTCTCTGAATATACTACGGCCATGGTAACATTTACATAGGCCCCAAGCACAGATTTAAAGAGAACTTCCTACACAGCTTTGAAAATCATCCCATTCTTCCTAAAATGTTTATCTAACCCTTGCCCTGCTCCTGGTGGCTCCTCACCAGCCCCATCCTTCAAGTTCCTGCTGGTTTTGTCCCTCACCCAAGTTTCTCTGCCCACTTGCATTTGAGGTTAGTAAAGGAAGCTGCCATCACTGTCTACCACACCCTAGAGTGGGTGGCTGCCTTATGTGTGCTAATCCCTTGGCTGGCTGCTCCAGGGGCCACCGCATGGGCTGGTGGAAAGGAAAAACATGAAAGCAGCTACACAAATTTTCTGGCAGTGGAGGGAATTTCCTACAGTGACAGCTGAGATCTGGCAGCTTTCCTCCACCAGTTGTAGTCCTACCCTTCCCCTCCACCATTCCCTGCTGTTCCTCCTCTGCCACAAAACTTGGTGAACTGGGCAACAAAATGGCAGATTAAATTCAATGTTGATAAGTGCAAAGTAATGCTCACTGGAAAAAAGAATCTCAACTATATATACAAAATGAGGGAAACTAGCTGTTTCCACTCCAGAAAGAGATCTCAGAGTCATTATAGCTAGTTCTCTGAAAACATCTGCTCAACGAGCAGTGGTAGTCAGAAAAGCTAACAGAATGTTAGGAACCATTAGAAAGGGACAGATAATAAGACAGAAATGATTATAATGCCACTATATAAATCCATGGTATGACCACACCTTGAATACTGCATGCTGTTCTGGTCACCCATCTTTAAAAAGCTATATTAGAATTGGAAAGGGTACAAAGAAGGACAAAAAATGATTAGGGGTATGGAGAAATTTAAAAGATTGGGATTGTTCAGTTTAGAAAAGAGACAACTAAGTGGGGGGAGGGATATGATAGAAGTCTATAAAATCATGAATTGTGTGGAGAAAGAGAATTAGGAAGTTTTATTTACCCCTTCACATAACACAAGAACCAGAGGTCAACTGATGAAATTAAAAGGCAGCAGGTTTAAAACAAACAAAAGGAAGTACTTCTTCACACAACACACAGTCACTCACAGCCTGGAGACACTGTAAAGGCCAAAAGTGAAACTAAGTTAAAAAGAGAAGTATTTAAATTCGTTGAGGATAATTCCATCAATGACTATTAATCAGAATGGTCAGAGATGCAATCCCATATTCCGGCTGTCCCTAAACCTCTGACTTCCAGAAGTTGGGACTGGATGACAAGGGATGGATCACTCCAAATTGCCCTGTTTTGTTCATTCTCTCTGAAGGATCTGGCACCAGGAGACTGGACACTGGGCTCGACGGTCTATTGGTCTGACCTAGTACGCCATTCTTATGTTATGTTCTTTCACCACAGGCAGTCAGCTGTAGAGGGAGCCTCAGTCTTTCTGCATTTACCTCCGTGGCAACAGTTGCTTTTGCAGGGCTCCCTGGACTCGTAGGTCCCCATACGCCACAAACCCTACTAGAGTAGGGTTTATTCTCCTGTATCTAACTTGTACAATTTTTCCTAATATTACAGCGCTGATTCAGCATAGAACCAAAGTATGCGAAACATGTGGTCAACGTTAAGCATGCATTTAACTCCCATTCAAGTCACATGCTTAAAAGCTTTGCTGAATACAGCAAAGGTTACTCTTGTGCTTCAAGTTAAGCATGTCCTTAAGTCCTTTTCTGAAATAGGGCCTATCCTGGAGATTTTCCCACCATCTCATGACTTTTGGGAAGCATGCTTTTTTTCCTCAAAATCCATTCACTGGTTATAGCACCTCAGATATCTATAATGAATAAGCTCTGGGTGTTGTGATACAGCATGGCCAGAGGGCAGCACGAGAGTGTTAGAAAGGAGCCTTATTCCCTGTAGAGGGGAGAAAGTTTGCTATAGATTAATTAAAGCACCTGAAGCCAGTCATCTGATAACCCCCCCCCCTGCTTCAATCAGACAAGGGAAGGAATTGAAGCAGAGTGGATTGGTGTTGGAGCAGAGAGCAGTTTGGAGGGAAGCAGAGGAGAGTTTGGAGAAGTGCTGCGGTGGGCTAAGAAGTCCAAGACCCTAGGTAAAGGGACATCTGGTTTGTGAAGAGGGATGGCAGGAAGCCCCACAAGCTGAAGGGCAGGAGAAAGAAGTAGCCCAGCGGAAGGAACCGCTAGTTCAAGTGGTTTACCGCTGTCCCTAGGGCCCTTGGCCTGGGACCCGGAGTAGAGGGCGGGCCCGGGTCCCTCCCTCTCCACTCCCCTCCTCTAGGACACTAGTGGGGCAGTTAATACCCCAGTTCAGGGGCGAGAAACGGTGCCCTGAACCCTCCCTAAGAAGAGAAAGCGCAAGACCCATCAAAGTAGTGCTGGCAATTTGCCACAGTGTGCAAAATGTGTTTCTAGAAAAAAATCTACACTACACCAGTTCCTCGCTGGTCAGACACAATCACCATATTTGTTTAAAACACAGACAGTACTTGCTTTGTAATACAGATTTGAGCATGGCTCCTTTATTCATAACCATAAGTAATACACAAGGGACTAAAAATGTAAAGTCATTTTTATCATTGGGCATTATTTTCCAACACATTGCTCTACTCAAAATTGCAGTTTATTCTCTTCCTTAAAAACAGAATAAATGGTAATACAGCAGAAAGGAAAATACATCAGCTCTCCCTTAGGTACTTGTGTTTATTTTTCAAATGTAAGCTTTGTAGCAGAGAGCTGATTTGTGGAAACACACGGCATCTGAACACTTTGAGCTGAATAAATGTAGAAATAAGAATCAGCAAATTTGGTTTTGGAATTTAAATTAACGGTAAGTCTCGAAAAATGTTAATTCCAATTCTAAAAGCCTGGTAAAGCAAACAGGCTTACCAAAAGCCTAGTAAAACCTTCAAGGAGCATGTCATGGTGGGGGAGGGTTTTCTTGGAGTTATACTTTCCCTTCAAATCCACTGGGACCTGCAAGACTCAGACTTCAACCAGAACACTATTAAATAAAACTCATGTTATATCACACTAAGCTGAAGGTTCTAGAGTGGCTACAAAATCATCAGTGAAATACGATAAAATGGCTTTAGCTCTCATTTTCTAGACACTCCTGGAAAGCCACAAGGCATCTCAATGTTGTCCTGTCCCTGTTCTCTCACCAAGCTCCCATTTGCTTGAATGAGAAAATAGGCAAAAGTTCTAATATCAATAATCCCACTCCACATATATTTATTGCTAGTCTCTTGGACACTAGAAACCCGAAATATGAATGCTGCACTGCTTCCAAAAACAATCCCTTTCTTTTCTTAAAAATTAAAAAAAAAACCAACCAACCAAACAAAAAACGCAAAGGGACTCTCTGGTCAGGTGGCTAACTTCTGAAAGGCAGGTTTTTTGTTTAAATTGAAATTTTGAAAAGCCTAGTATCAATGAAAACTCTTTAATAAACATTTTTTAAAATCTGTGATGATAGTTCTTACTTCACTTTCAGAATTTGCTAATGATATAAAATTTTGCTAGCGTAGAAGAACCAGCAAGATAAACTGTTAAATGTCTCTCTGTTAAAAACTGGAAGTCAAATCCTAGTGAGGAAAATAGAAAGGAGCATGAACTCTGGCAAGTGAAGCGTAAAAGTATACTAAAACAGACCAAGAAAGAATTTTAGGAGCAACTAGTTAAGGATACACAAACTAACAGTACACTTTTTTAAGGACATCAGATGCAGAAAGCCTGCCGAACAAGTCAGTGGGGCCACTGATGGACCGAGGTGCTAAAGGAACATCCAAGGAAGTCAAGACCTTTGCAGAGAAGCTAAATGAATTATCTGGATCAGGTCTTCAATGCAGAAGATGAGGGGGCGATCCCCACACCTAAGGCATTCTTTTTCTATGGCAAATCTGAGAAACTGTCTCAGACTGAGCTGTCAATACAGGAGATTTTGGAACAAACTGATACATACACCAGGAACAGATGGATTTCATCCAAGAGTTCTCAATGAACTCAAATGAGAAACTGCAGAACTACTAGCTGTGGTATGTAACCTATCACTTAAATCAGACTCTGTACCAGATGACTGGAGGATAGCTACTGTAACACCGATTTTTAGAAAGGCTCCTGAGGTAATCCGGGCAATTACAGGCCGGTAAACCTAACTTCAGTACTGGCAAATTGGTTGATGAATATGATATGTTGGAACAGTCAACATGGCTTTTGTAAAGGGAAATCATGCCTCACCAATCTAACAGACTTCCTTGAGGGAATCAACAATTATGAGGACAAGAGTGATCCAGTGGATATAGTATACTTGAACTTTCAGAACGCTTTGACAAGGTCTCTCACCAAAGGCTCTTAAGCAAAGTAAAAAGTCATGGGCTAAGAGGGAAGGTCCTCTCATGGATCAGTAACTGGTTACAAGATAGGAAACAAAAATAAATGGTCAGTTTTCACAATGGAAAGAGGTAAATAGCAGGGATCTCCAAGGATCTGTACTGGTACTAGTGCTGCTCAACATATTCATAAATGATCTGAAAAAGAGGTGAAAAGCAAGGTGGCAAAGTTTGCAGATGATAACTATCTTGAATAATTTTGTAAGTCCAAAGCTGACTGCAAAGAGTTACAGGGGATCTAACTACACGGGTGACTGGGCAACAAAATGGCAGATGAAATTTAGTGTTGATAAGGACAAAGTAACACATGTTGGAAAAAGAATCCTAACTATACATACAAAATGATGAGTTCTAAATTAGCCGTGCCACTCAAAAAAGAGATCTAGAGTTATCATGGATAGTTGCCTGAAAGCATCTGCTCAATGTGTAGCAGCAGTCAAAAATGCTAACAGAATGTTTGGGACCATTAGGAAAGGGATAGATAATAAGACAGAAAATATCATAATGTCACTGTATAAGTCCATGGTACTCCCACACTTTGAATACAGCACACAATTCTCATCACCTCATCTAAAAATATATATATAATTTATTATATATTAGAATTGGAAAAGATGCATAAAAATGATTTTGGGGTATGGAACAACTTCCATAAGAGGAGAAATTAATAACACCGGGATTTTTCTGCTTGGAAAAGAGACAACTAATGGCGATATGATAGAGGTCTATAAAATCATGACTGATGTGGAGAAAGTGAATAAGGAAGTGTTATTTTCTCCTTCACAGACCACAAGAACTGGGGGTCACCCAGTCAAATCAAAAGGTGGCAGTTTAAAACAAACAAAAGGAAGTAATTCTTCTCACAATGCACAGTCAACCTGTGGATCTCGTTGCCGGGGGGTGTTGTGAAGACCAGAAGTATAAGTGGGTTCATAAAAGAACTTGGTAAGTTCATGGAGGATCGGTCCATCAATCGCTATTAGCCAAGATGGTCAGAGATGCAATGTGCACACGCTCCAGGTGTTCCTAAACCTCTGAATTCCAGAAGCTGGGACTGGATGACAGGAGATGGATCACTCAAAATTGCCCTGTTCTGTTCATTCGCTCTGAAGTATCAGGCACCGGCCACTGTCAGAACAGGATACTTGGCTACACAGACCACTGCTATGACCCACTATAGCCATTCTTATGTACTTATAACTAACTGAAGAGAAAGTGGAATGAGCAAACCTAGTATCAGTCTCCAAGCTGGAAATTAAGGCATGCACCATTAAAGTCAATAGGAAACACAGAATGATACTTTAAAGCCAGAAGGGACCACCAAATGATATAGTCTGACTTGCTGTATATCACAAGCTACCTACACATTAAATCCAACAATCAAAAGCTTTGTCCTTTATGTCCAAGTTCAGGATCATGGATTTTAGCATTGATTTTTTTTTAAATCAATGAGGGGCTCTGATCTTTCAAGGAACTCTGTACAGTGGGACCCTGGGCCTATGCAGAGCTCAGTGTTAGATCGGGGCCTACGATAGTATTAGTAACACAGGTGAGGAAATTTCCTAGCTTGAACCAGTCCATGTTCCTGAAGAAAAACCAGATTGCTAGTGCAAAACTGGAATTCCTTAATCAGATAATGGATATGGTCATCATGTTTTTATACATAAACATAAATAAAACAAGGTCAGTGGAGAAAGAACCAACAGCCAACCCTGCACCATCCTATCCACTTGCCAGCGGTAAACTGGGGCCCTGTTCTGGGCGAAGACAAACCTAGGACCTGGATTCTTCCCAGAAGACGAGCATGCAACTCTCAACGATTTCAGTGGGAATTGCATGCACAAATCTCCAGAGGGTGATCAGGCCACTTAGGCTCAATTAACTCTGACTAGCTGGTACAATTCAAATGAGCGCAATCAGAATTTAGGTCAAACACGCAGAAAGTGCCAAATACATAGTATCATCATCTTTTATTATTTTTAAGTAGTAATGGGGTTAAAGATTAAAAGAAAATACTTTCTCGAATAACAGAGCAGAATGCAGCTTTGCATCTTGTGCTTATATATAGCTGGCTCTCACATTCTGTTACTACATCTGCAGTAGACATTTCTTAGAAATTTCCCACCACTGTCTTTGGTGCAGCTCCACTGGTGGTACAAACAGTAAAAGAACCAGGGCAGATTGCCTGGTGATGCTTTAGCCATCTACTCAAAGCCAGTGGCTAAAATGCAAGCGTGCCAAGAGCACCCTTGCTTCCACTTGTGCAGCTGTATCAGATACAGCAAGAGAGGAGATCTTTAAGAAGAAAAACCCAGGGTAGTGAAGACCCAAATAGATTAGTTTCTCATCCCCAAACCACTTTAAAATCTAGTACATTTTACATATTGTTGCAAGTTTCCTGTTTTTCAAAAGCAAAACATGCATCAGCTTTTTTTGACATCATTAGTAGCGACTAGCAAACCTCAAAATTCTCAGAGGTTTTGGCTTGTATTGACAGCTGACATACCTACCCAACATCTTTGATCTAAAAATCCTGAGAGAGTTCCAGTTCTTCCTGGTTCCAAACTGGTCCGAAAAATTTCAACAATAGACCTTTCTGTGGCATTTCTCTTTCTTATTCCAAACAAAATCATTAAGTTCAGAGGCATGTTAAAAATGTTGCAAAAGTTTATCTGTACCTTTTCCAAGCTTCTAAAAAAGGTTCAGTAACATTTTTGGATTAAGACTTCCTTTTAGAGTAGGACATACACATGATTATTAGGTGCTGTTGAAACAGAAAAAAAATTACCCCAAAGGACTTACAGTCTAAGTTTAAGACAAAAGACAACCAATGGATCCAAACGTGGGGGAGTACGAGGAAACCGTGGTACAGTACTGGTTAGCATGATAGGTACAGGTCGTGCCAGAAGCCTAGTTGTCATCACATACAAATGTGACCCATAACTACAAGGTATGTTCAATGCAATAGTTTATTCTATTGAGCAAATGGGACGTCCATGTAACAGCCTTTTAGGACCAGTTAATGCATTAAAACCCTTCTACAGCAAAGGTCAGAATCTCAACAGTGTCAGCAACTACTCTGCATCATTTACAATGTAGATATGTTTATGTCCATACTTTCCCAATGGAGTTATTCAAGCCAATAGCTGATCTGTCCCTTTAATTTTCAGTTAACCTTGTAACAATGCAGGCGCCCTGAAAGCAATCAGGCCTTGCTATTCATTGATTTCAGTGGGAAGTAGATTTTGCACAAGGATGCATTATAATCTCAAGGTTGAAAAAGACTTATATAATGAAACTTTGATAAAAATCGACTCCTAAGAGTAGCTACAAGAGAAATCAAAGGCTCCAACTATTTGACGCAGCAAATAGGCTTCAAATTATGTTCAATTTAACACCTGCTGGGGCCAAACATTGGATGTGTGTCTCCATTAATTTCTACAGAGCAGCATCTGCTTACACTCCGACTAAGTCTGGAGCCCTATATTAAGGGATGACCTAATGATCCATTCTGGCACTAAAATCTATGAAACATTACATCTATAAGAATAACTACATTTTGTTTTACAAATGGCTAAATGTTTGGGAAAATTGTTTTTAACAGTGCGACTATTCTTGTTTCTGATTACTCTACATTCGCATGTTGTATACTGATGGTGGCCAGTTAGTAGCCTATTGAAATGATTCCTGGTCTCAGTTTGGTTGTGTCCTCAGTGAAAGGCTTCATCACACTGGAATCCTTCAAAGATAGTCTCAGGCCAACGACTCAATGGACAAGGCTGTTAGATATCTTCTCCCCTTTAAGGATTCTCTTCACTACAAAACACAACCCAAATTCGAGGGGCCAAGTTTAAACGTGTAGCTTGAACAGTGTCACGGCTGGGTTGTGTTCCCAGACAGGCACAGAGCCTTAGACACAACCAAAGCTTTAGCTCAGTTATGTAATATGGATATACGTTCACCATGACATAGCCGTGTCAGGGAACAACTGTGTTGTAACTGGGTTCCCCCAGTTTTATTGTACTGCAGACAAACCTGCAGGGGGGGAGTCTATCCCAAAAGAGCACTGGGGCACATTGCCAAGACTGTGGAAAGAAGCGGATATTAGTTCTGCTGCATCTGTTCTGTGGACAAACAGCTGACTTCACTCTCCAGGCCTGTTGAGCCGGTACTTTTTCACAAGCATGTAATTCATTCAAAAAATATTCACCCTCCTTCCGCAAGGCTAGAGATGCTAACTTATGCTATGTTATTTCCGCAGCCTGGTTACAGAAAACATTTACTGCTTACATAAAAGATCTGAAGAAAATCTTAGAAAAAATAAGGTAGTTGTGCTTTCCATACAACAAGGACCTGTCACAACAGGCAAACTGATCATAGTTTAACATCAGTGTTATCATTATAACCATTAGGGTGTGGTCTATCTACATCAAACCATATTGTAATATGGTCAGGGACAATCCAAAAAGATGAGGGATAGGAGAAAGGACGTACTATTGTCCCCCTTTTAGACAAGGAGAAACTGAGGTGCAGTAGGATTAAGTACAGTGCCCACAGTCAGATAAGAAGTTTGTGGCAGGGCCAAGAATTGAATCCAGGTTTCCTGAATGCCTGAACCACAAAACCATCATTCTCCCTGCCATCCCATAGGACGGTCAGTCTACCCAGGTAAACTTTTCATATCTCTCCAGTTTGATCACAGGTCTCCACTTCTGGAGAAGTGTTGTATCAAATGCTCTAATCTGATGGTCACGGGAAATTGGAAGTGAGGAGACTGAAGTTTATCAGTAAACCAATTAGCACCTCGCTAGCAACATGTTCATATTTAATTGTATTTGGAAGTAATTATCAGCATAGGCCTTTGCCAATATCCTCAGCACTGTTAGCAAAACCATGCCCAGGGAGATAAATTGAACAGTTTAACCACTTGACTATTACTTTTTATGCCTGCCGTACACTGGTCCTCTGCACATTTTAAATGTTTTTTATTGCTGTATCCAGTGATTGATCTTTTTAAAACATTGATAAATAAAATATAAACTTGATGCAGAAATTACTGCTTGAGGTTCTGTGATCTGAGTTGTGCAGGAGGTCAGACTAGATGATCACAATGCTCCCTGCTGGCCTTTAAGATCCATGAATTGATGAAAATCAGACTTTCCTCCCACTATCAAAACACACACAAACTTTCTAAAGCTACCTCCGAGGCCTCACCTGCACTAGCAATTTGCACTGGTTACATCTATTGGTGCTAGCTCCCAGGGCAACTGAACCAATCTAAACCTTTAACGGAAACAGGTAAGGCTACAGTTTGCCCCATCCAGCTCGCCTGCTTATCCAGCAGGGATGAGCTTCACTGAAGTGCAAAACGCCATTTATAGCAGCTTTGCTCGTCTGCACTAGGGGGTTTCCACGAGAGGCACCTATCACTGTCTGAAATCTCCAATGCCGACAAGGCCTCAGAAGCAGATTTCCCACAGTGAGGGAGGAAACCGTTCATTCCCCTGTAGCGTGAGCCCTCAAGATCCCAGGAGAAGACTGATCTGTCCTATCTACCCAGCACTCTGCATTGTTAAAAGGGCCAGCTGAATTCCCTGTGCATGCAGTATGCTCCGAAGACTGTACGGGCTAGTTGCGACCGTAGTTTGGTATGGCAGTAATAGCAGTCATTATCTGAAAAAAGTTACTGAATTGCACTGATGGGAGGGACTGTTTGATTTTATCATGATGTTAGCAATAGTTGATATTTACTTAAGTCACAGCTCCTGCAGACAAGTGATTCTTAGACAGAAATCTCAACCTTTATTATAAAAAAAAGTTACTAACCCACACAATTGTGGAGAAAGGCTTAAATATATGATCCAAGCAAATTGTAAAGGCTCAAAAACCAGAAGGCAAATAAAAGGAAACCCAAATGAATTTTATCTCATGATTTTTAAAGCAATCTTATGATATTTTGTCATCTGACACATGCATGATATTTGAATGGTTGGTATTGGTAACTCTGGGATTATTAATTTTATTTTAAAAAGAGACATATTACAGCATCTAATTGATACTAGAAGTTCTAAGTGTTTTAGTCAAGTTCTTCAAGCTTTTCTGTAGGGGAAGAGGTCAGAGAAGGTACAAGCAGCTAAGATTTTTTCCCCCAATGAAACATCTTTGATGCTAATGCTGCAAAACACAGGGCTATATTTCCACATGAGCCACACACATTGCAAATCAAGCTCTATGTGAGGCAAGAGAGCAATCTTCTAATAATGGCTGGTTGTATTGGTAAAGCATTTAGACATGACCTATTATGCAACAGGATATTTTTCTACACAGGCCATGGGCTAAATAAGAACAGCTCAGCAGCTTCACAGCATCACAACGTAAGTAAGTGGCCTGGACACAAGTCAATCATCTGGAGAGGCAATTTCCCTGGAAAGATTCTTCTCCGGCATCAACAGAGGCAACAATTATCAGCTCAAAAAGGGAAAGTGTTTGGAACCAGAGCTTGATCATGTATAATAATCCAGTTACTACGCATAAGTAACAAAAGCCAGGCTCATGATGACGTTTATATGAATGCAGGTAAAGTTATGACTGGCTGGCTGCCTTCCACTAAGAATGCATGCATTGTGCCTCCAAGTCTAATCACCAGCCAAAGAGGAAACTGCCAGTAAAAACTGCTACATTAGTAGAAAACACTAGTGATATTTATTTTTGTATGTACTTGTGCAAAACTTTTGGAAGATCACTCAATTATTCCATTTATTTAACGCAATCAAGTGGCTATGGAAATTTCGTTAAAAATAACATAAGCAGATTCCTCTCTGGCAAAAATCAAATCAGGAAAGCAGCAGTATGTAGGAGACTCTGTGTAGCTACTTTCTGCAGCAAAGTGGGGATCTAGGTTGACACAGCAGCCTTGAACTCCATACAAGTCAGAGAACTGCAAAGGTATATGGCCAATCAGAGGGGAAGGTCTTCTGAGCATCCTTTGACAATCTAAGCAGCAGTTTTTAAAACTTAAAAAAAAAAAAGCAGTCGCTATAGACCAGAAGATACTGGGAAGCAGATGATCATTTCCAAGAATGAAGTGTTCAAGCGTGTGACACAAAAGGACCCCCTTATTATTGTCTATATTACAGTAGCACTGAGAGGACCCAACTGAGACTGAGGCCACGATATACTAGAACCCGTACGAAAAAAAATACAAGACAGTTTCTTCCCCAGAGAACTTACATTCTCACTAGGCAAGACAGAGAGGGGAAGTGACTTTCTTGCAGTCACACAGCAGGCCAATGACAGAAGCGAAAACAGGAGGAGAGGTTACTCACCTTGTGCAGTAACTGGAGTTCTTTGCTATGTGCATCCCTTTGGGTGCTCCACTCCAGATGTGCATGAACTCCATGTGCCTTTGATCAGAAATGGTTTTTGTAGCAATGCCCGTTCAGCCCGCGCATACGCCGTACACATCCTTGTGTCCTGTACCAAGGATATAAAGGGCTGCACTGGAGAACTTCCCTCAGTTTCTTCTCCACCACAAAGACCCGGAGAGGAAACTCCAAAGCAGAGAGGAAGCGGGGTAGGTCCTGAAGCGTCCTTAGGGACACACTTCTCAAAGGACTCCAGTTACTACACAAGGTAAGTAACCTCTTCCCGTCTTCTTTCAATAATATCCCTATGCATGTGCCACTTCAGGTCACTTCCTAACGGTATCTCTTGTTAGGAGGAGGGGGCTTCAGAACAGGATCCAACACTCTAGAAAGGACTCCTGTGATCTAGAGACAGCTATCAGAGCATAGTGTTTGGAAAAGGTGTGCACTTATGCCCATGTTGCAAGTTTTAGCAATTAGAACATCCTTTCTCCCAACTGGGTATCATCTGCAAATTTTATAAGCATTCTCTCTACTCCATTATCCAAGTCATTAATGAAAATACTGAACTGCACCAGACTCAGGACCGACCACTGTGGGACCCCACTAGATATACCCCTCAGTCTAACAGCAAACCATTGATTCTACTCTTTCAGTATGTTTTTTCAACCAGTTCTGCGCCCATCTTATAGTAATTTCATCTAGACCATATTTTCCTAGTTTGTTTATCGGAATGTCATGTGGAACTCTGTCAAAAGCCTTACTAAAATCAAGGTATATCACATCTACTGCTTCCCCCCATCCAGTAGGTCAGTAATCCAATCAAAGAGATGCATAAAGAAGGACCCTTGTTCAAGGGATGAGGAAGGCATCTCAAAAAGAATGAGGAACCAGACCTCCTCTTGAACAGAACCTTTTGCGCTTCCTGTTGATGGCAGTTGGGAAAAGATCCGCATGTTGAAACCTCCATGTCAGGAATATCTATCTGAGGATCTGAGTGTTCAATTCCCACTCGTAGTCCAGAGAAAAATGTCTGCTCAGAATATTGCTCATGGTATTCTGTATGTCTGGAAGATAAGAAGCTGAAATGAGAATGTGATTGGCTGTTCACTAGTTCCACAGTTTTATTGCTTCCGCAACAGAGAAGGGAACTTTGACGAGCTGCCTGTACCAGAGACATCTGCTGCCCCAGCAGTAGCCTTTTTGGAACATGAAGTCTCCAATTTGACTGTGACACAGGCTTCTTTGAGGTAGGTTCTCTGTGAGGAGATAAAGAACTCCTCTTCTTGGAAGCTCTATGAGAATTATCAGAGCTCTTACCCAGTGAAAGTCTATGTTCTGAGGTTAGTGGGGCACTGTGTTTGCTTGGAGGTCAATGTCCAAGGGTGGTATCCAGGCCTGGACCTCAGTCTGGTCAAAGGGAGCGTTCCACCATGAGAAGCATAAGTTTAATCTCCCAGTTCTTTCAGGATCTGCTTTTAAAAGCTGAGCAGATCTTGCTCTTTGCTGGGATGTGGGTATCACCCACACAGCGGACCCAGTGGGAATGTCCATGGCTGACGAGGTAGCTTCCAGGCAGTCAAGACAGCATCTGAATCACAGAAATCCCAGGATACCAGTATGAGATTGCTCCTGAACAAAACCCCTCCGAATGGGGCGGGGGGGGGGGGGGGGGGAGAAATGGAAATGGAGTCCCTCAAAATAAAATCGAAGTTAAATCAAGGTAAACTAAACTACACTGACTAAAAATCAAATTTTAAAATTAGAATTTGAGGCTATAGCTATGAAGTAGAAGGCGGTCACTGCCAGACACTCCATCGTAGGCTATAAGGCAGTTGAAAAGGAACTGAGGGCAGTTCACCTGTGCCACCTTACATGTAATCAGTGTGGAGCACAATGATGCATAGGACCCATGTTCAGGCTGAATGGCACTGCTACCAAAAATCTCCGATCAAAGGTGCATGCTCATCTGAAGTGGAGCACCCCAGGGACACTCCTCAAAAAAGAACTCCTGTCTCCTGACTCTGAGGCCAGCACCCTATCTACTAAACCACATTGCTTCACTGAAGCTTGAAGAAGGAGTGAGCAAAGCGCTAATTCTGGCTGGGAAGGAAGGTGGGTGAGCATCCCCCCGATGTTAAATCATGCTAAATTGTGCCCTCACTGCTGCTAAAATATAAATGCTTCCAATGAAGCCATGAAGTTAACATCTCTGAGGTGATGTGGAAGGGCTGGAGGTAAGGTTCTTGAATTTGTGTTATTGCAAGATGAGTGTGAAAGTTCCTGAATTACATCCATAAGGTTACTTTCAAATGGACAAAAGAAACTTTTAATTAAAGCTTATGACCCTAAAATCATAAAATCTGAAAAATTCTTCCTCTTGAGATGTTTGTTGCTGCTAATCTTCTATGAGCAACATTTTAGGGAGAACTAAAGTAATAAGAAGCATAAGCAGAAGTACTATCCTCCTTCCCTGCTTGCCTTTGTTTACCATTTAAATTGTCACCCACACACTTTTTTATACAGAACACTGTGGGGTGTTATACACCAGCACAGAAATTCAGCAAATGAGGTTCCTGTCCCCAGCAGGATAAGGTTATGCCTGGCGTTCTCGCTCTTTAAGTCATATAAATTTATTTGGGGGAACAGAAAAGAGAGGTCTGATAACAGTCACTGTGCTAATCTGACTTTCGCCTAATGGACTGGGGGAGGTGAGAATAGAAAACACATAGGAATTAGCTGATTTCATAAAAAGTCATTTTTAGTTACATGAATTCCCATTTTATTTGGTTCCTTACCAATACATATTTGGTTCCTTACCTACATATTTCATTTAGAATCTGACAAGGTTTAAATAACCCAAAGATCCAGAATCATATAGGTTTCAATTCCTTGAGCAATGAGAGTTGTGCATGAGTATCAGAGTTGAATTCATCCCTCAGAGTATAACAACTTTTCACTTTTGAAGTGCTTTAATAAACACTACATCTCACAATAACTTGGTAAAGTATTACCCTACCCATTTTATAAATGGGAAACTGAGGCACAATTTAATCAACTTGCCCAGACACGTCAGTGGCAACTTTTGCATCTTCTCCCAAAGATTTAGTATATGTAGGTTAGACACACCCATCCAATAGAGAATTTTGATCCATTGATTAGGATGCTCCCCTGGGACTTGGGAGACCTTGATTCAACTCCCTGCGCCACAACAGACTTCCTGCGTGACCCGTGGGCAAGTCAGTTTCTCTGTGCCTCAGTTCATCATCTGTAAAATGGGGATAATAGCACGTTCCTACTTCACAGGGTAGCATAAGTACATTAAATACTGCAAGGCCTAGGCACTTGTACGTTGTAGCTTGGGGGGGAAATAACACTTTGTGCAAAGAGCAACTTTCATCCTAAAAGCACTTCATAAACTTGGGTTTTTACAGATGGGGAAAACTGAGACACCAAAAAGCAAGCCACTGCAGAGCAAGAAACATGATCATTGCCTCCTAACCCCTACAACTGACACACTGCTGCTTTTACAGCCCTGAACACATGTACCCAGAAAGTCCAATATATCTGTATCTATTTAGATACAGATACAGATATACAAACACACACGTGCGTATGTTCTGCTTTAGTAAACCCCTAGCATTACTGCCTTCCTATAAAATTGCGTGATGAAACACATGCCACCAGGGCAGGAAAGAGTCACAAAGCAACTTAATTCAGATTGCGTCTCCAACCATTTCCAGGTATTGCTTGTCAAGGTACCTCAGTAATAATCTTTGGGTAGCTCATATACACAGCACAGGAGCCCCTTCCAGGTTTCAATTAGTTCTTACTATCTGAAAGTCTTCACTTTTTTGAGCGTGTGTCCATTAAGCAAAATGGAGGATTAGAAGTAATTACTATTAATGGAGTAAATGTTTGTATAATGAAATCATGCTTGTATCTGCAAACAAAGCAAGACGATGAGGATAGCCTTCCCCATTACAGATTTGCTACTGTGTAGCCTCAACTATTACAGAAAAACAATTTAGAGTGAAAGATTATTCTCCGGCTCTTGATCTGGTGTTGTGTTTACGGGAAACAAACAGGGTCAATATTATCCCAAGTGACATGCTTAGCATGTTCAGAACTTCCTTTCTTATTCTGCTGCCTATTTCTTTCCCTCCCTGCCACCTTCTAAAAAAGAGAGCTTGTGGAATACTTTAGTATTTTTAAAGGTCTATTTATTCCCATCACAGAACAATTTTCAAGCTGATGAAGTACGGGGTTCAATACCTAGTACAGCCTGTTTCAATGTGATCCCAAATTTCTCATTTTACAGACCACTTTATAAGAGTAAGACCCTCTTCTGAGACACTTCTCCTTTCAGTCCCAATCTTCCAGTATTTAGTTCTCAAAACATTCCATTCTATGGGCCACCTAAAAGAGATCTATGGCCTAGTGTGTGTACAAATTTTACAAGAGGGCTATATTTTCAAGAGCCAGATTCTGCCTCTGATGTACATAGGTGCGATTTGCATTGAAATCCAGTGGGAGTTGTGAGGACAGAATTCAGCCAGAATTAAAATTCAAAAAGAGTTTGGATGATAGAAATTTTCTGGGAAACTTTTGCAATTGAAGCTGTGTTGGAGAATTTTATTCAGATGGGTTTACATGCAAGTTAAGTTCTGAGTTGCCTTGTGCACATGAGAGCATGATTTTTCACAAATAATTATACTAATTGCACAGTTATTCATACAATTGCCATGACAGATCATAAAATATTAGGTCACTTATTTCATGACATGAGTGACATGATTTATCCTGAGTTAGTGAGTGTATACCGAGCTATAGCTACAGAAATAGATATTACTCCCAGCCATATTATACCAAAAATATGATTAGGACATGAGGAAAATCAGATTTTGATGTTATTGATTATTGTGCACCTCTCTAGATTGTAGATCTCAAAACTAAAGAAAAACACCTGGTTCTCACTTCTCTGATCATAAACTGCATGACAGAGTCACGCCTAATTTTTGAATCAGTGATTACTTACATTACTATTAACACTTTTAGATAGTTAAAACAGACATTTAGAAGTCTAGTTTAGTTCGCATGGTTTATGTCAGTTGCTTGTCGCACTTATCTTGGCAGTGAAACTAGACTGGTTTGTTTATATTCAGCTTAATGCGCTGGCCCAATGCTGTTGTTTTTGGAATCCAAACTCTGTAAGTAGATATTTAATGGTATCTCTGGGGCCCTCTCCTCCACAGCCCATGCAACAGGAAGAAGCACTGGGACTCCCACCCTCCACTGTGGCCAGGGCTCTTTCCCTTCTTCTTTCCATCGTCCCCTGCTCCATTTCTCTGCCTCCTTTTCCTAAGAAGCATATGAGAAGGGTATGACACTGAGGAACTGTCCAGGAAGGGAGACATGACACACACTGGGAAGAGATCATGGGCAGAGGTACGGGTGATGCTTAGAGTATCGGCCTAAAATGGGAGATTAGCACCATTTTCCCCATAACGTGAACCCCTTTTTCTTACATATACACATTCCTATGGAATGCATGACAATATCCACATGCACGTAAATGGGGATTTGCCCTCATGTGTCAGCGGTCATAGCCCAGAGAAATCACTGAAGATTACCCTTCCATGAATGACACGTCCTTACTGACCCAGTTCATGTTCAATCACACCGTATTTCCTCAGAGGCCACACCTTCAGTTATTCACAGGTGAGTACTGCCCCCAAAATGGCATCAATGCAATTACTGAGCAAGCAGCTGCACCAGACCCTCATAAGGGAAGAATTATGTCAATCTTGTTTGCTATGTAGAATGTAATGCTGTGCTTTTCATTAAAGACCTTCCCTTCCAGAGTGGGGTGACAGCAGTTTGTACTTATAGTAGCAGGTTCTGTTATGGAATTAGTTAGTAGGTTTAAGATAACAATCTGTATTATTTAGGCAACTGCACCTGTGGACTGGTCAGTGTTGAAGTCAAACTGTTTTTGGTGGTTTTTTTTTTTTTTGACGGAAGGAACACAGTCAAGGAGATGTAGATGCTATAATCTTCCAAAGAGTCCCTAGCAGAGCTCAGGGAGAAGTGAACAGGGGGATACAGTGCAATAAGAGGAGAAATAAAAAGATAAAAGGAAAAAAGGAGTTTCACTTTCTTATCTTTATAATGTTAAACAAACTTTAAAAACAGACATACAGTATAATGTAAAGGAAAGTCAGACACCATTCTTCTAAGTCTAAATCAATATTGCTACCCTTGGCGTTTTAAAACGTGTTCTTAATGATCTTTAAAGCCTAAGGCTCAACTGACTTTTTTTTTTTTTTTAAAACAGTCAATTTTCTGATCCTTGGAAAGATTGGTTATGTACAGTATTGTATCCTTCATCCACGGCTCCCAGTTACTGCATCTCACTGTTAGTTAACATATTGTTTGGTCCCTTGTGTGTTGATAATTTCTATCCTTTCCTCTGTGCATGTGTGGGTAGCACGGTCAAAATATTGTATTTTAACTATACAAAGAACACTCTTCTGCTAAATCACATTTATGTCTCAATTGAGTGGCAGAACTAACCACCATTTTTATCTTATAATCAAATATTTCACTTGTATTTTAAAAAACTGAAAGGCATTTTTGAGCAAAACACTCCCTCCTTCATCCCTCCCTCCCTCTTACCTCCTAAAGAGCCAAAATACATAGAATCTACAGACATATTAAGATATTAAGGTTTTAAGCTTCTCCTTGCATACGTGCAGGCAACACTCCACTCATGCCTTTAACTGATAAAGTAATACAGCTGTCAGAATAATGGGTCAGCCTGTAATAAATTTCTTCATATAATATTTGCCCTGGGAAAAAGTACAACATACCTCAGGCTGCAATTCAACGTCTTCCAACACATGTAAGAGAATGGGAAGAGGGGGGATGGACATTGTGTTAAAATGCTTGATTTATCCTCTAAACTATTGTAAACAATTTTTTCCTCTCAAGGAATCCCAGAGATGCACCTACACTTAATTATACTGACAGCATCCCTGTAGGTTTTATTTATTGGGAATGGTGTGATTGGAGAGAGTAGAATTTCCTAATGCTTTCATTTAAGGATAGTCAATAGTAATATTACACAAAGTGCACAAAATTAAGGACTGATCCTTTTCATGGCAGGTCCAAGATACCACCCTATCACCCTTACTGGTGAAGATGAGTCTATGCCACAAAATTCTCCAAAGTCCAGGGGCATTTATGTCTGAGGCTTTGGTTCAAACCCATCCTTCGTAATTAATAGTTAAGTTTTAACCGCCAACCTAACACACATGCTCTCAGATGTTGAATGGAATGGTAATATGTGGTCACTTTATCAAAATTAGATTTGTGCTGTTGCTTAAATCTGGATTTGTTCAATAGCACATGCAGAACAGCAGCAGTCTGTATCTGATATCACCGCTGATATCCCAGGTGTACAACCTCAAGCAGGCCAGACAACATGGCAGCTGGCTCCCCTGAGTCCCTTATAAGAGAAGCCAGCCAGCTATCCCCAACTGTGGGAGAGGAGACTGCCAGCTGCCCCAAATTCTCCCACCACCAAGAGAAGCCTGCAAGCAGACTGTCTCCTGTTCCCCATGACAACTTGGCATATACATGTTACTGTACTAGTCTTTAGGCACTGAAGTGCCTATGAGACCTATGAGATTAAGGACTTCAGGGTATTTAAAGAGATACAGATATACTAATGGTTTGTCCAGAGACATTACAAGTCAATTTTACAGCTAAAAACAGCTCCTATGGCTGTGTACATTACCTTCTAGCTTTGGCCAATACTGGATATATCACAACCTCAAGAATAATTTCTACAGATGAACATTTTTTTACTGCTATTGTCTTCTGAATTATTCACCATTTCCTCGGTCAAATTATTTGTGGCAAATACACGCTTTGACAAATTTAGCTGATATTTTGCTGACTGTTCATGAAAGGATCTTGAGTTCTATGAATACATTTGTTATTCATCAAAGAACAAATTTCAGCCCATGTGTTATGAACAAATTTCAGCCCATGTGTTATTTGTGACCTGTTCACCTCTACTATATGCTATTCATGGTATTTTTGCTGCTCTCTGATCTGGCAATCAACTAAGGAAGAATAGCAAATAACATGCTTCCAATTTGAATGTTCAGGAGAATAATTTGTGCTAAAATTTGTGGATCTTTCACATTCACTAACATTTTCACGAAAAACACAGTTTTTGCCCAAACACTTGATTACTCTATCTGAATGTCTGTAAAATTCCTCTGTCCTTTTATTTTTCCAAGTACTTTCTGTCAGGGTTTGAACACTGGCAAAAGGTATGTAAATTTTTATTAATCCATCAGTGATAGCAGTGGTGGTGCGTTCTAGTTTTTCGTTCTGACTGCAAAGCAAAATTAAAAGCTGCATTTTGCAAATTTACGCATTATACATTGCACTGGCAGCTGGTGGACTGCTGCTGAGACAGACCGTCTTTTCCTTTTCAGTCCCCTGTGACCGAGATGGAAGAATTACAGGACAGCAATAGCAGCTGCTACTGCCACCCCACAAGCAGCAAGCCAAGGTCCCGGGAGTGGGGGACAAGGAGGACAAAAAGGAAGAAGGCAGTGCCAATGCTGGCAACACAAAACATTGCATCTTGCTCACAAAAGAAACAACAGTGGAACTGGTTTTGGCTTCCCCTCAGCTGACACAGGGGCTCTTGCAGTGCTATTGACTTTGAAAACCCTGAAAATTTTGATCAGAGCTTTTAGGAATCAATGGCATTGTTCTCTCCTCTAGATGATTGAAGCAGCTTGTTTTGGGGCCCTCGGTCATTCATAGCCGAGAGGTGCCAATTCTGGTTGGACGTATTCCTGGAGGTCTCATCACATGACATAATCTTTAATTAAAGGTTAACCTTTAATTCCTGGGGACTCCAGGACAATCCTGGAGGCTTGGCAACTGTAGCATAGCCCCCTATTAAAAATACAGCATAGCATAAGGAGCTACCCTTTGTTTAAGATAGGACAATTCAATGGAGTGCCATTGAGTAGTGATGACATGAAAACCACATTAGGTACATCATGTCAGCATCCGCTCCTCCACTCCAATGATAGGTAAGCCCCACCACTCCTGCCATGAAATAATGGCTAAGCCATACCACTCCCTCCCTGCAATATTGGCTAAGCCCTTTCAGCCATACCATTCCTCTCCTGTAGTAATGGTTAAGCCATCCTGCCGCCACCCCCTGCCCCCAAAAAAACCTCATGCCCATGTTTGGTCATCGTTGCAGTGCCTTGGCACAGGGAGACAGCACCTGCCTGTGCTGCTCAATGCACTGAACACCAACAGCATCTGGCAGAGACAAACAGCAACCTGCACAAACACAGTGACCAAGCAATGTCGGCAAGCTCCCTGTGCCCACAGTACAGACCCAAGTTTTAGCCCAGAGCATTCACAGATCTTAATGGATCTGCCAGAGGCTACAGCTATCCATTCACAAACTCTGAGCTATCCCCACTTCAGGCAGCTGCAGAAAGAGACCTGGAACACTCGAGCATTGTCAAGTGATTAAAAAAAAAAAGGAGAGAGTGAAGAACACATTTTTCTAAGGTCATTTTCACTATAGCACAACTGCTCTAGTGATTCATATATTCACAGAGATATGATTACAACTTATATTACACAGGACAAACACGGTCACCCTTGCCCAAAGTCGAAAAACAATGTTCCTAAGTACTCTCTACAAATAAGTAAATACACAAATCCTGTTCTATGAACTGGAGACTGCTTCATTCCCACATTTTTGAGGACAAGGAAAAAAAATATCTTGACTAACCCCAAGAGAGTCAAATTCTAGGAAACATTAGGTTATTGCTTTCTTTTTACATACTAGGATTCTATGCAGGATCTGTGTAGCCAGATGAGCATAAAAAACAGATTCAAATTATCTAAATAATTTTTGCCTGCATAGAAGAACTGATTTGCTGTTTAGGTGTTGATTTTGTGTCCTTATCTTTTAATTGTAAGAGCTCTTTTTCCCAGAATGTTTGGTCATTCAAAAAAATAAAAACGTCAAATCCTCTTTGAATGAATCCTATACACATAAACTAAAGGATACTTAAGGTCACAAAGTAGCAGCCGTGTTAGTCTGTATCCGCAAAAAGAAAAGGAGGACTTGTGGCCACAAGTCCTCCTTTTCTTTTTAAGGTCACAAGAAACCACTGGCGGTTGAAACTGTTTTTATCAGTTTTGTTGTGTGTCAGAACCCCTACAAGATAAGCACAGAATTTGGAATACAAAAAACATGCAACATTATAAATGGATACAGGCCTCTCTCAATGCTCCAACTCCATGTTCATTTTGGGAAGCTAAGCCAACGATTATTATCTGGTGAAACAGCTTTTGAAATATCATCAATTTCCTGAAGAATGTATCAGTTTATTGAGCAGAGTTTTTCAGACTCCTAGTATCTCATTCGATAGGATTATGCCTCGCAATTTTTTATGAACCGTATTTAAAATATTGATATGCCTGCACAAGACACTTATTTCCCCAACAATCTAACCACTGTTATCTGCTGTTAAGACTGTCAGGGGCTCAGCCTGTTAAAAAGGTAAAAAAATAAAATAAAACCTGTCATCCGGTCGTCTGAGCGTATTAGATGAAATCCTGTCCTGTATCTAAATCCAAAGAATATCTAGTCAAAACACTTGTTCATGTGTCAGAGACTCAGCCTATTGTCGTTAGTTTTTAAATATACATATGGAAGCACTCTCAATAGCATTAAGTCATTTTTTTCTGTCATAAACCCTTCAGAGCTCCTTCTGCACATACAGGGCTTTACTAAATACACCTACAAGCCTTTGTCCAGCGGCAAAAATTTCAGCCTCATGTCCGCACAGTGTTCATTATGAAACGTCTTTCAGATTTACTTCTATGGTAGCACTGGAAGTCAGCAACCCAAAGTAGGTACCATTTGATGCCTGTTGTAGGGCCACTCTGAAACAAATTGTTCATCTCAGTCCAGCTTCAAGTGGACACGTGACCACATCACAAACTAGTGACACAAATGGCAGGAACCAGCATCCTTTCTGGCAGGCTCCGCAGAGGAGCCAAGAACTGAATCACCCTGTTACTCGTAGTGGGGTCTCTCACGATCAGGACTGAAGCACAATGAAAGGACACAACTGGGAATACTGTTCCCCATAGTATCAGGGTAAGACATTCTGCTAGTCAGCCCAGTTTTAAAGATTGGGAAACAAAGTTCAAGTACAATAAAAACTTTTATGCTCCTGAGGATGCAGACACACTAAATTGCCATGGATATCCTAACCTGGCCTCACTTGCATTTTTCTCGGCTCTCCTGAAAACATGGGGAACTTAATGTGTTTCGTACCTCATTCTTACAATTAGCATTTTCAGAAACAGAACACCTGTGCTCACATTCTTAGCACGAAGCTTCAGGAAGATAATGGGTTGTGTGCGTGCATGCAAGAGAGAGAGAATTACAAAAAGCATTCAAATAAAATCAATTGTAAGACTGAAAAAAGTTTAAAAAAAATAGAATCTCAGTGACAAAATGAAGTTATTCTAATAACAGGAAACACCTTTAGGTGCTTCTCACATTATAGCAGTGATGATGGTAACTTATGGTATTTCATCCATGCTATAAACACAGACACACACAGACATGGAAGACTTAGGCACGTCAAAACAAAACAAACAAAAAACAATAAACCAAAGGTTGGATTATACTACAGGTATATGCTCGGTCATGACACAACCCAGACTCAAGTCTGCTTTCTTCAGACAATCCTAATGGCTTCATTTAACAAAATAGGTCAGTTTGGTTAATTCTCTGGGGACACAGAATCATAGAAGTGTAGGACTAGAAGGGACCGCAATAGGTCATCTAGTCCAGCCCCCTGCACTCAAGGCAGGACTAAGTATTAATTAGACCATTCCTGACGGATGTTTGTCTAACCTGTTCTTAAAAACCTCCAGTGAGGGAGATTCCATAACCTCCCTAGGCAATTTGTTCCAGTTCTTAACTACCCTGACAGGAAATTTTTCTTAACATCCAACCTAAACCTCCCTTACTGCAAATTAAGCTCATTGCTTCTTGTACTATACTCGGAGGTTAAGGAGAACAATTTTTCACCCTCCTCCTTGTGAGTACCTTTTACATACTTGAAAACTGTTATCATATCCCCCCTCGGTCTTCTCCAGCCTAAACAAACCCAAATTTTCAATTTTTCCTCATAGTTCATGTTTTCTAGACCTTTAATCATTTTTGTTGCTCTTCTCTGGATTTTCTCCAATTTGTCCACATCTTCCTTGAAATGTGGTGCCCAAAACTGGAAACAATACTCCAGCTGAGGCCTTATCAGTACAGAACAGAGTAGAAGAATTACTTCTCGTGTCTTGCTTACAACACTCCTGCTGTATCCCAGAATGTTTGGTGTGTGTGTGTGTGTGTGTTTTTGTTTTTTTTAAACAACAGTGTTAAATGGTGACTCGTATTTAGCTTCTGATCCACTATGACCCCCAGATCCCTTTCCGCAGTACTCCCTCCTAGGCAGCCATTGCCCATTTTGTATATGTGTAATTGACTGTTCCTTCCTAAGTGGAATAGTTGCCGAGTCTCCAGGAATTAAAGATTAATCTTTAATTAAAGATTACGTCATATGATGAAACCTCCAGGAATACATTCAACCAAATCTGGCAAACCTATGCATTTGTCCTTATTGAAGTTCATCCCGTTTACTTCATACCATTTCTCCAGATCATTTTGAATTTTAATCCTACCCTCCAAAGCACTTGCAACCCCTGCCAGCTTGGTATCTTCTGAAAACTTTAAAAGTGTACTCTCCATGCCATTATCTAAATCATTGATGAAGATATTGAACAGAACCAGACCCAGAACTGATCCCTGCGAGACCCCACTCAACATGCCCTTCCAGCATGCCCGTGAACCACTAATAACTACTCTCTGGGAATGGTTTTCCAACCAATTATGCACTCACCTTATAGTAGCTCCATCTAGATGTATTTCCCTAGTCTGTGTATAAGCTCACAAAGGCAGCAGGATAGAAACCAAGCTAATCACTGGTGAACCACTGTCTCTAACAAGCCATAATTTGTTATTACCTTAACACCACTCACACTGAGCAACTAAGGATAAACATTCAAAGATAACTCCAAGGAGGCTCCTTACTTCTAAAAAGCTCTGAGGGTTAACCCATAAGGCTGTCCCCTGAGTAAAGCACCCTCCTCCTTCAAGTATGAGCTGAAAAGTTAACTTGGGAACAGTGCAGCCAATAAACTTTGTTAACATTCAGACTCATTTAAGAGGACTATCAGTCTTCTTGTTGCACACAACTTCCATTCACACTAATGGGTATGACATGGTTGTATTAATGGGGGAATTTATGCCTCTTACAGTTCAATACCTTTTTGAGAAGCTCAGTGGGAAAATGAGTATATACAGGGCTAACCTAGCCATATTTTTGAAAAATTGAAAACTAGATCCTCAGTCTTAAGTGTTTATAACTTTTAAATGGAGACCTTAATTTGTGATGTTATAGCAGTGGCCAGAATCTGAAGTGGGGCAGCCTCTGATCATTCCAGACAAGTCAACTGGCACGATGTGAACCACACTACCCATTGGAAGCTCTCCAGAGAAAAGTTGCATTGAGGTTTGTACTTAAAGCTGGATTCAAATCCCTCTATTTCATATTTTAATGATCAAGTTCAGTCTCCAAACATAGCACAATAATTTTGCAAAGGATGTATGACATCTGCATGTGATTTTTGTGGTAATATTGCTACTAACTTTTGCCAAGGAAATATTTTAAGTGATCTCTTTTTGAAAAATTTCCCTGAGACTCTAAAAATGTTGGGGGGCCCTCTTGCAAAGAATCACAGTCCCTCCAAACTTCTCTCACACACATATCCGTACTTTAATGAGATCCCAGACATGGGCCACTTTTCAAACATTTAACTTAATCATAAGAAGATGGAGTCTGAAACGCTAGATTTTAGCTTCTATTTTAACATCTAGCACCTTTAAATATAATTTCTCCAAACGCTAATAATTCTCCTATGTATCCATCACTATGCAAATTGGGTATAATATGTTAATATAAATGCATCAACAAGACTTCACATCACAGAAATATTAAACATTACAGACATATGTAGACTTGCGCACACCACCTACCCACCCTTCAAGTCCAAAAACTTATAAATTATAAAAATGCCAATACAAACACTATTCTGTGTAATTATCATCCAATTACAGAAGGAATCAAAGGTAATTAGTTGCAGTCCAAGTGCAAGAACACTTATCCATAATTTGAGTAGCATTTATTGCTACCAGTAACCTAATATTTTTAGCTGTTTGTATTAAGCCACAACTGCAGAATGGACCTAGGATAAACTGCTATATTTTGCGGGAGGGGGGAAGAAGTAGAGGGGCAGTATTTGCTGTAGATGTTCCTCTTCCTCAAAGAATAGGCTTAATTTGTACTTGACAACGTACTTTTCCCAGGAATAAGACCCTTCATCTCTGGAAGCTGCATGTGGTGTAAGATACAAGATAATAAAAACATGCATATCTAGCAGCCTTTATAATGTACCACCAATACGAATTTGCATTATTATTACTATAACTTGAACTCTCACACTATCCAGTCAGCAGCGTACTAGGTGCTGTACGAATTTATAATTCAAGACTATCCTCTCATTGTTCCACCAGTATTCTGATGTTGTCATTTCCGCTGGCCCCAAAATCTGCCTATAAACATAATGTAACACTTTTACCAGTGTTCCTCTCACCAGGACAATAGTTGGAAAAATTCCATCACATTATGTTGTCATGGGTTGCTGCCTGGCAACAGATATGAAGACATATGACAACATGATATAATTCCCAGTTTCTTACATAAACCTCTATATACTGCCTGGAAAAAGCTTTAATTATATAAACATATGATCTTAAATTATTTAGCAACTTCACTTAGAAACACTTTCCTTTTTTTTTTCTTTTTTGCCTAAGAGCCTTACAGATAAAATGTTAGAAATCTCTTGGATGCCAGCAGAGCAATGCACTATCCACTGATCTGTAAATAAAGATAAACTAAACTGACAGCATAGTCAACAAATTTCACCAAGCCAGCACAGGGCATGTGTGCTACCCTCTCCATATCTACATAAAGAAGCATCCAATTGACTCTGTAATAAGTAGCAAAGCCTGTTAAATATGTATAATCTTATATAGACATTTGCGTTTGTTATCAGCAGTGCTATGCTCACTACCTCCCTAACACTCGTAAGGGCTTAATGAGCTGTAGGTGTAGCTGGTTTAGTTTATTGCACTCAAGCTTCATTTAAAATCTAGTTTTAACAGTCAGACAAGGGAATTTAAGCACAGTGTGGCAAGTTTCCAGACCAAATACTAGGCCAACACTGTTTCAAAATTAGTCTATCCAAACAACCCATGATGGGTGAAATTGCATGTCACAGAATGCCAAAGGAGTTTGTATTCCAGATATCTGCCTCCAGTGAACTAGGGGGAGAAATAATTTTCAATTATTTACCGTCAGAGGGACTGGCAAGATTATTTCCTGCTTTGACTGAAATTTTCAGTGGCTGGATCATCCGAACCCTAACTACAAAATGTGAAAACAGGAGTTCGTCCTGCCACAGATATGCTGTAAGGGCAACTGAACTGGCATGGTGACGTTCAGCAAGTAAAAGCAAGCATTAAACGCCTGGGGCGGCACAGGGTTAAGGTTTCTGCCCAGCCTGAAGTGTGTGCTACTTCTATTTCCCTGAGGTGTGCCTGTGCCCTTCAGGCAGGAGCAGGGTTAACAGAAGGTCCCCAACTTTATTTCAAGCTTGTGCAGGGGTTCTCAAACTTCATTGCACTGTGACCCCCTTCTGACAACAAAAATTACCACACGACCCCAGGAGTGGGGACCGAATCCTGAGCCCATCCAACCCCTGCTGTCCTGGTTGGGATGGGGCCAAAGCCAAAGGGCTTCAGCTCTAGGCCAGGGGCCTGTGACCTGAGCCCCGCTGTCCAGGGCTGAAGCCCTTGGACTTCGGCTTTGGCCCTGGGCAGTGGGGCTCAGGCTTTAGCCCTGGGTGGCAGGGCTCAGGCTTTGGCTTCAGCCCCAGGCCCCAGGAAGTCTAAGCCAGCCCTGGTGACCCCATTAAAAGGGGGTCGTGACCCACTTTGGGGTTCCAACCCCACAGTTTGAGAACCGCTGGGCTAGTGTAACATCATGTTACACTTAACCCACTTAAAAATCCACTTAAAAAATATCAGCCAATCTAATAGCAGTTTCTGGTCACCCATTTGCATTTTGAAACAAACACAGGAAATATTTATTAATCCAATAAAGGGAACAACGTCAGATTATTATGTATTTTGCCCTATTTTTTCCTAAGGGATCACTATGCTGACACCTTTCTTACATTTAAGTTTTACAATGAATGTGTTAAGTTCTCTATTTTTACTCAAAAATGACAGCTGGTGATTAATCACCAGACTCCTAGGTCACCAGCCTCCTAGACCATCCCCACCTGAGATCTGTCTATCTAGGGAAATTTCTGAAAAAACACCCATTGACTTTCACTTCAAAAATCCATCCAACATGAGAGCAACATGGAGCAGGAAGCTAAGGTCATGCTGCCCATTTTAAAATGAAAGCTGATTACTTTTAAACCATCACCAAAACTGTGAAATGACCATCTGCTCTGATTTGGGTGGAAATTACCTCTGTGCAGAGGGCCAGGACTAAATCTATTTATCACTTAAGTCCTACTTAACTTCTGTTACAAGTGTTTACGTGGTGCATAGGCCATTCATGATACTCTGACATGGGTGAATTTAATCCATTTGTAAACCCAAATCATTAACGTGATCAAACCCAAGGTTTCCCACTCACACACAAAAACAAACACAACATATTTAATTTCTTTAGATTTGTACAAATCCTAATGAAGGACACCTATGTTCTAGGTGGGGGAATATAAGTTTTGCAATGTATCCTAAAAATCAAAAGATTCAGGCTATTTTGACAGAGAAGGGGGTGGGAGAATGCATTCAAAAGTCAGAGCCCTCACACACAACACCCTGCCCACATCCCCTTGTCTTTACATCATATTCAATTCTAGCAACACTGAACAGCTGTTATTAGTTTCAAATATAGGTTTATACTAAGATACCACCATCTCCATTACATTTGGAGAATGCAGTGTCTCAGACATTCAGGTGTGCTAGCTGCTGGTAAATGCTGACTTTCTAATGGTGATCATTATATAGTATCACAGCTTACACTGTATTCTGTTCTTGCTGCAGCAAAACATTAGCAAAAACTACAGGTGCTTGGCAAGAATCACACATTTGACAGGTCATGCAAATTTGCCACATTCTGTTGCAGAGGTTCAGCCACATAATGGGCTTGGGTGGCAAGATCTTGCCATCACATTAAAAAATATGAACTTTTTAAATGTTACCTTATCTCATTCTTCTAATTTATTATTGCAACTTGCTCTAGGCTGCAACCTTCTCAGCCACCAGCATCCTATGCACTGCTCATAGGATTGACAAGTGGCCATCAACACCACTCCTGACATTTAAAAAAATTTCCAATCACATGGAATGTAGCAAGAGGGAAACAGAGTTGCCATACTGTACAGAATCTATCTACTTAGGCCAGAGGTGGGCAAACTATGGCCCATGGGACTGTCCTGCCCGGCCCTTGAGCCCCTGCCCCCTCCGCTGTTCCCCCACCCCCGCAGCCTCAGCTCACCATGCCACCAGCGCTCTGGGCAGCATGGCTGGCTCCTGCCGGGCAGTGTGGCAGCGCAGCTGCTAGTCCTGCTGCTCTGAGCAGCATGGTAAGGGGGCTGGGGGTTGGATAAGGGGCAGGGAGTCTCGGGGGGGCAGTCAGGAAACAGGGAGCAGGGGGAGTTGGATAGCCATGGGAGTCCCGGGGGGGCCTTTCAGGGGGCAGGGGTGTGGATAGGGGTCGGGGCAGTCAGGGGATGGGGCGTGTGGACAGGGGGTGGTGTTCCGGGAGGGGACAGTCAGGGGACAAGGAGCGGGGTGGAGGGGTGGATGGGTCGGGAGTTTTGAGGGGAGCAGTCAGGGGGCAGGAAGTGGGAGGGGACAGAGGCTAGGCTGTTTGGGGAAGCACAGCCCTCCATATACAGTTTCGCAGCCACAATGTGGCCCTCGGGCCAAAAGTTTGCCCACCCCTGACTGAGGCCAAGGTAAATAAGTAGCTCAATTTTCAAAACTGCTGAGCACCTAACATCTCTCGCTGAAGTCAATAGGGGATTCTGGGGCTCAGCATTTTGAAAAATCAACACACCGATAAAGCTGTCTAAATATGAATTTAGAGGGAGATTTTCAAAGGCATGAAGGGAAGCTAGATGCCCAGTTCCCATTGTGCTTTCAATATGCAATGGGGGCCTAATTGCCCTTTGTGCCTTTCAAAATCTCCTCATAAGGAAGCCAAATTTAGCCTTGTATGTTTGAAAGTCCTGGCCTTTGTTCTGAACCTTGACAATATCTGGTGCTTTATAGGAAGACCAAATCTTCAATTATGCACCTAGTCACTGACGGCTTAGATTAGATCAGAGAAACTCTCAATAAATGTAGAATTATCACTTGACCTCAACAGAGAAAATCTTTAAGCAGATACTCTTTGTAAAACTGGTCTGGATCTGAAAATCTCTCAAATCCAGGTTTTCCCAATTATGTCATCTAGCAGCTGAAATATCTATCTAAATGGCCATGTTTCTTATTTCCCGTGTCGTTCGTGTGTGTGTGTGCGCGCGCTACTTAGAGGTACAAGTAGCAGACAGATGATCTTCTGGGCTGAGGCAGAGAAAGCGCTTTGGTCCGTTAGGTGTAATTGTTTTTATAAAACCTCTAATCTATGTATTTGGAGAGGCAAAGTAAACACAGTTTATACAACTCACCCTTGACATTCTGCCAAATATCCTCAATCCTATAAAATGCCTCCTAATGACCTGAATGTAATACTGTGGTGTTACAGTGTCATTTAACTACTTTAGGGTTCTTTTAGTAGCAGCACTATCTGCAGACTTAATAATGAAACGTACAGGATTATGCTGCCACTAAAATATTATTCAATGCTGCTGAAATTTCAAATTAATTCCATGAGACAAATCATTATTCAGTTCTGTCTTTAGCACAGATACAATCCCCCAAGTTAGTTTAATAAAAGCAATTTTACAACTAATTAAGGTTGATATTGTCTTTTTGAGGATAGTGGCTAAATGGAAAAATTACTTTTTAAACAGCAAGTGAGTTAGTACCAGCGATGCATTAAGGTTTGTGTGCGACACAGAAAAACTTTGGAGGAAAGAAATAATTTGAGGACCATTGAATCGAGTTACAGAAGAGTTGGTATGAAATGTGCTGAGGAAGCATTTTGTTATTTCATTAAAAAACTAGACTGGTCTAGCTTTCACTAAATGTTTCAAAATTTTCTCTCTCTCTCTCTCACACACACACACACACACACACACACACACACACACTTGCATGCACATTCTCTCGCATACACATGTCTTCTCTACGCTGGCAACCCCCCACTGCTAGTAACATTGGGAAATTTCCCAAGAATTACCAGCCACGTATGTAGGGACAGAGTCTCAACTGACGTAAATACATGTAGTTGCTGCTAAACCTCCTGAACTAGGCCAATTCATGGCAACTGAGGATGTGGCTCGCAGGCTTTGCTGTGCTATGGTTTTCCAAAGCTGAATACACAAACTCTGGCTTTTCAGTTTTGTTTTGACATAAGTCCTGTTTCTAGATGAGTATTGCATACCTTTAACTTTTTTCATAAGTACTGGCACTGAGGGATACTAGTCTAGTACTCTCCTATTACCGATGTATAATTCAGCGGTGAACATTTGCTAACAGACAAGCAAGGGCATTCGTTACAGAAAGTAGTCGGGGCAGAGGGTTGAGATCAAGAGCAAACCTTTTCCCCTGTGGAATTCTGTGGGTTTCTAAACTTGTATTTTAGGTTAATTTCTCTTCTCATTCCCCAGTTAGACATTAGGCTACTCACCTCCCTCATAATGAAGCAGCTTAAGTATGAGAGAAAATACCCTGGACAAATTAAAGAAAAAGAGTGTATTTTGGTAGTATTCTAAAGAACAGGAGAAAATGCACTGAAGCCAAAGACAGGGAATGAAAACCATTTGTGGTGGCAAGCCTACATCTGGAATAATCAGGCCTTTTCCTCTTTAATACTGCTACCTGCCTCCTCATTCATTAGTACTGTCCTAGTCCACTCACTCACCCAGACATAATATTTTCCCCTCCCCATACACACAGTTTCCTACTATTGGCAGACCCTTTCATGTCCTGATCTCCTGTGTAACTGCTCCCGACTATTTTGAGCCTGTTTCTTTTCTATTGCCTGCCAGTGCATAGACACTGAAGTGCTCCAAATGCTACTACTGCATGATTGATAAGAGAAAAGCTTGCTGAGGCTTACTAGTGCCTCTACAGACAGCATATGGAAGAAACAGGGACCACTGGCACTCTGGGGATTTCAGGGGAGCTGCAAGAGCTAAGGCAGCAGATAAACAGCTGTGGGTATAGGGATGGGAAGGAGGAGATGGCTCTGGGGACTAGTAATGGAAATAAGGAGCATTTCACCTCTAGGTCATCAGTTCAAACCAGGTCCAGGATGCTAATGTTTGAAAGGCATTACCATATGACAGATGTTCGATGGGCTCAGGCCAGCTCCTAGCGGGCAGAAATCAATATGACCAAACAAAGAAAAACTACACCCTATTTAGCAGCCCTACTGGTCGTCTCAGCAGAGAGACCAAAGGTGGAATGAGTATGGAGAATGAAATATATCACATCACACTGGAATGGAGGTGCATACAGAAAGTATTATAATGCCACTATGGAAATCAATGGTGCAGCCACACCTACTGTACTCTGTGCAGTATTGGTCACCCCGTTGCAAACAGAATATTGCAGAATTGAGGGGGTGGGGGTGTCAGAGAAAGAAAACAAAAATTAATAGGGCCTGTGGGTCTCCCAGAGCCTCATGGGCTCGTGTTCTGAGACTGTACCAGAACAGAAGTAGGCAGAAGGAATAATATAATGGAGCCCTCCTAAAACGTATGGCCCTGAACTGTGTTTTGGGATGTGTCTAGGGCCTATCAAATTCATGGCCATGAAAAATGTGTCATGAACCATGAAATCTGATCTCCCCTGTGAAATCAGGGCAGAGCTAAAGGTGCCCCCACCAGGGCTGCTACCACGCCCTGAGCTCCAGCTGCTAGTCCTGATGGGGCTAGGGAGGTATGGGACTTCCTCGTCTCCTGCAGAGGCTGCTCTGCATCCCTGTCCCACTTCCTGCCCCATCACTCAGGTCACTGCACAGGGAGAAGCCACAATGCTTCATGCAGCAAGGGGGGTTAGGGAGGGTTCCCAGCAGGGGCGGGGGTGGGGGGTCTGACCTGGCCCTGGGAGCGGACCCTGCAGGAGAAGAGGAAGTCCCATCCCTCCCCAGCCCAGCTGGGACGAGCAGCTGGAGCCCACCCTACGGCAAAAGCCCCCGGCTGGGGCACCCCAGCCAATGGCACAAGAATGGGGGAGTGGCGTCATCCAGGGGACCATGTCACCCACTTTTTAACATGGGCTTAGTTTGGGGGGGACAAGGGGCAGCTTTGCGCCCGCCCCCCGCCCTCCCAAACTGCAAGCCTCAGTCAAACGCAGAGTGGCACTGGCAGGGGCTACACTTCGTGGCAGAGGAACTGATAACAGTGATCAGCTCTATGCCTGCCCAAGGTGGCAGTTTGGGGTGGGGGGGGGGGCAACACCTCCCGTCCCCCAAACTACACCCATGTTAAAAAGTGGAGAGCATGGCCCCCAGCCTTCCTCAGTTCTGGCACCAGTGGGACCCCCCCTCACTTCTACAAAGGCTCTGGTGCCCTTGCCTCCAGCCTTGCACCTCCCTGGCTCCAGGCCCTGCACTCAGGGGTCAAAAGGGCCTTGGGTATTCTTGGGGTGGGGGAGGAACTGCGGTACTCCCTTGACCACAAGGCCTTTAGCAGTCGCCCACCTGTAAGGCTGGTCCTGCCCGCCACCCCCCTCCAATACCAATACCTCACGTCTGCACTGGCCATTGCTCTCCGACTGCCCAGCTCTGAAGGCAGCGCCTCAGTCAGCAGCAGTGCAAAAGCAAAGGTGGCAACACCATGACTCCCCTACAATAGCCTTGTGACCCCTCACAGAACCTCTTTTGGGTCAGGACCCCCATGGTTATAACATGGCGAGATTTCAAATGTAAATAGCTGAAACCATGAAACAGATTATTTTTAAAATCCTATGACCATGAAATTGACAAAAATGGACCATGAATTTGGGAGGTCCTAAATATATCCCATCATCTTTGCAACTCTCCAACTCACGGAAAGCTTGATTCTCCAGAGCACTCCTTGTAGCCCAACGCCACATTATTCAGCAGGAAGAGCAGACTGCCTGCAGGGATAGGAGCTTGGCTTAGCAACTTGGCTAATCTGGCAGCTAAAGAGCAGGTAACATTTCAGAGAAATGGGGCTTCAGACATATTTGAAAAGATTTGGCCTGACTTATTGAAAACCCTTGGTTAATTTCTGGCTCATGGAAATCAAGATGTCATTCTCCTTTCCCATCCCTGCCCCCTTCCTTCTTTTCCTTTCTCTTCCTTTCCAATATCTTAACTTTTTTATTCTTTTTGCCTGTTTTTGTTTTGTTAATGTGTAATAAGACAGAGGAACTCTCTGCCACATGATGTCATGCTTCAGGAATCAAACCGATCTTTAAGTAACTATTAGGGAGTACTAGACACTTAACATAGGAGGCAGATTATCCGACATCTGCCTAACGCAACGTTTCTTGCATATTGTCCGAAGCATTTGGTGATATTAGAGACTAGACGGACAATAGGTCCAATCCAGTCTAGTCCAGCAACTTTCAAAACTGTTGCGTCCACATGCACACCTCTTCTTACCTCATTTGTAAAGTACAATTTTTAATGTTAGTTTTTATTTTTGGCTTTATACTGCATATGTTTCAGGGTAGAAACCAGTAAGAGGCAATTGCCTTCTGCAAATAAACCATCAAGACGACATGATCTTTTCTTGTTACCATTTTTAAGCCGCATTTTATTTATGTTCATTTAGGAGATTTCAAAAAAGGGATTTTTTTGTATGTGGGGACGTTTGATGTCTCTCTAACTCAAAAAGTGTCCTTTGAAAATCCTGTGGGGTAAAATAGACATTTTCAACAAACAGCTGATCTACTTTGAGTTGAAATCAATTATATTCATATGTTAAATTACATTCACATGTTAAATCAGTTATGTACATTCACCAACCTTGTCTCTCTTCCATTCACATGTGTAGCCATATTACATAGCACTTTGTATGTGTAAGTGTATATTATATAAATAGAAAAACTGCAATTTACATATCTTTATGACATTAACCAGCATTTACATGAACAGATAATTAATGTGCACTTCAAATGATTTCCCGCTTCCCTCCCATTTGTACATATTATTGTAATAAATCTAGAGGAAATTTAAGAATACAAACTAGATTAAAGTAACTAAAAAAAGATTAAAGGTAAAAAAAAAAGATTAAAGTAAGGTTAAGAGACATCTCTAGATATACACAAGGGAAGGAAATTCAGAGTTAAGATTGAACTCGCAATGTGCCTGTGTATCAAAGCTTATATGGTATAAAGGTGGTGTGAACAGAAGTACATTTCAGCATCCAGAATCTAGTCCATGTGTTTGTATTATGCTTTTAATACATAATTTAATTTTGTTTATTTTTGTTTAATTTTATAGAAACATATGCCACACAAGTCATACTACCCAATTATCCCTTCGACATGCATTTCTCTAAAACATGCCAATTGCTAGAACAGCTTATGAAAGACCCCTAGGACAATAGATTTCTGATAGCTGGAAGAACACTCTGAACAGATAAAAAAGATTAAGAAAAAAAGTAAAAATGTAGCCAGTTAGCCAATAAACTGTTTTTATATAGCAGAAAAAAATAAAGACGTGGGCAGTATCTTATTTCTTTTGGAAATATTCCTCTGCACACAAAGAAAAAAATGCACACTAACACCCTTTAAAAGGGCATGAAAATATGCTTGGATCTTCTCCATAGCAAAATAAAATGTTTTCTAGTACAGGATACAGCAATAACCATCCTGAAAGGTTACATGATGATAGAGTATTTGAAAAATTGCTCTTATTCAGTCTTCTTTAAAGCAGGGCAGATAAAAAAAAAACCCAAACAGAAACAAAAAACACCCCACAAGAAGCCCTATTTTCAGAGGAAGGTACACCAAACTAAGGGCCTGTCTACACTGAGTTTTTCTTTTTGCACCTGCGTAGCACAAATCCCTGATGTGGAAGTGCTACACAGTATAATTTATCCCAGCCAGTATGGAATCAGCACATAGCGGGTCTACATTAGGGGGTTTACCCTGGTGCAATTATGTCAGTATAACTTCGACAGTTCTAAGAATGCAGGGTCAAAAATAGAACCTATTCTGCTCACTTTGCGTTACAGTGAAGCTCCATCTTTCCCAATTGCTGTGAAATTCAATGAGGAAAGTATAGCTCGTGAAAAGTTAGTTTCAACTGTGAATCCCTTTGATCTACCGTATACAAGATTTCCTTACAAAGTCTTAGAGGGCTTAAGATGACTTTGAATGGCTAAGTCTGTGCATGAAAAATAGCCTCCGAAAAATAAACTTCCGTTAAACGAAAGTGAGCTGCAGAAACTCCCTTTGGTGTTCCCACTAAGACACAGCTCTCAGACAATGGCAAGATAAACTAAGAGACAAGGGAAAGCACTGAGACATTTTACCTCCAGGAAATGAAACTCATACAAATGTTTGCACTATCTAAAAAGTCATGTTATTGTCTTTTTTTCCAGTTGGGCATTTAAGAGGGTGTTACATGTGACAGCACAACAGCTCAAGTATAAGGTTAATAAAGCTTTATTCAGTTCTATCTGATACAAAGTTAGTTGCGTATTTCTCTATATTTCTCTGTGTTCACTTAGAAAAACCTAGTATATGCAGATAATTCTGAATTGAAAACACATTTCTCCTCTGTATCAAGCTTTTCTTTTGAAGGAAATATATACTTAAAGTTCTGGCACACTTATATTTAACCTGGTTAAGACAGGATTTGTTTCACATGTAAAAGACTAGAGTTATTTAAGGAGTCATTTTACCTGTAGATTGTTTTTCTGTCACTTGGCTTCTCTAGTCACAGACCGATGGGTATTCCCGTTCTAGTCTATGCCAGTCCAACAGAGGCAACCAATAACCCTCATATGATTTTTATGCCTCAGGACCCAGTAGTTTTCTCTGGATTCCTCAACTGAAAATCCTTAGGGGTATGAAGGAAAACTATGGTGCACACTTCCAAACCCTAAATGAAACTCCACTAGGGTCAGGTGAGTAGTCTTGCAACAGGTTGATAAGACCCAGAAAAAAAAAATAGAACATTAAAAAACCTACCCATTTTTAGATTCAGTGCAGGCATCAGCCCAAACTTATGGGTTTCAAACACTGAAGCAAGATAGGCTAAGGAACCAGATGTGCTAACCCTGCTGCCCAAGGTAGCGCTTGCTGCAGCCTGTCTAAATTTACAAAATGTAATGAACTCAAGAGAACACTTCCAAAACAGTCACTGTGTACAAAGGGAATACAGCCCAGGTGCAAACTGCTCTTCAGGTTACAGGAACTACATAGCTTTCTGACCTGCAAACCTGCCTCTTGTTGGCTTCTATTTCTTAGGTCATGACAAACCTACAGACACTGTCTCTTTCTTGAGATGTCTCAGAGGACAAACTAGGCATGACTTTTACAGGCCAATCAAGGGCTTTGGAGTAAAACTGAATATTAATTCACTGAGATTGCCTTGTATGCCATGTTCCCCTTCCAAAGAGGAATTGTAGTCCCTTCCCAGGCAAGGAGACTTCCCTTTCTTCATTTCAAGCTACACTCAGGAAAAGCAGAGCAGAACCAGTTAGTGGTGGGCTGTAAAATATGGCATCCAGTTTCTTTACCCTCACAACCATGGTACAGCTGCTAGAGCAGTGCTTCTCAAGCTATCTGATGTGGGGGACCGGCAATTTTTTTTTCCAATGTGCGCGCAGACCGGCACCGGTCCGCAGACCACCACTTTGAGTAGCACTGTGCTAGAGGATAAAGCCTTGATAAGTAAGTGTAACAAGCCCTATAGTTTCCTCTAAACCAGGCTAAAGTACCCAACAGAAGCCGAAAAGTCACTGAATATAACCTGCAGCCTGCGCTGAGTGTGGAGAGAACTCTTCTGATCTAAAGGCATTCCTGGACCATTTCCATTTCCTGAACATGTCAATTGCTTTTCAGGGACCAATCTACAGGAACAGCTAAACACATCTGCTGTGGTGACCTCTTGATGGTAGAGGGGAGGAGAGATAAGAAACATCTGTTTATCAAGGAAGAGTATTTGACCCAAGCCCTCTTCTATGCCTGTAGATCTTTCCAAACACCCACAGATCTGACCAGCGTACTGTGGCTAAAAATAGCCTCTCAGAAGGCCAGAGTGACATGTGGGATTTTCTAACTGTTCTCTAACACTGAATACATACATGATTATTTGAGTCTCTTTTTTGATCACTGATCTTTAACAGTGATGTTATCATATGATCCCTTAACGCTCGCCTTAACAATTCAACTCATCCAATGGTGCACGCTGCAGGAAGACCTAATGAGACCCTATTTGCTGAGGTAGAATTATAAAGGTAGAGCTGTGAGCTGTACTTCCATTTGGTCTTGGGGAAAATAATGGAAGAGAAAACGAATAGCATGACACCCATTTCCAGTTCCAAAACCCAGAACTGCTGTTACTTCCCACTCACACTTCCTGCAGCCTTGAGACCCAAGGTTTGGTACATTTACTTCTCCCTATACAGGTTACTGGCTCCTGCCTTTCATGTAATATTTTCCTCCTGTGAGCTTTGCTTTTTTTTTTTTTTCTTAATCTCTTCCATTCCTTTCCTCCCTCACAGCTCCTACTTCTTCTTCTCCTTTGCTACTCTCCTTTTTTCTTTGTCGTCCATTATTGTCCTTTTTTTTGTTTTGTTTTCTCACCTGCCCACCTGCAGATTGCCTCTCCCTCTCTTCCCCATTTACAGCTCTTCTCCACTCAGTATCCTTTATTACCTTCTGTAAGACTTTCCCAACGGACCCTGGACACAGTCACAGGAGTTCAATGCTAATAGCTGAGACAGACAGGTGGCACCTGGTGTGACCAATATCCCAGAATTTATTGGAACAGAAAAATATTCCAGTTTCAATAAAGCCACTGAGACTTGCAGACCAAGATAGTCTCATTCAACAGAAATATCCATTCACTGCTGAAGAAAAGCTGAACATAGAAGGATGATTAGTGGTTAATGTGCTGGTCTGGGATGCAGGAGCTCTGGGCTCGATTCTAGACTCGCCTACAGACTTCCTCTTTGACCTCATGCAAATCACTTAATCTCTTCTTGCCTCAGTTCCACGACCATGACATGGGGGTAATGCTACTTCTTTTCCCTGTCCTTTCTCTGTCTTGCCTCTTCCGAGTGTATGATCGCCGGGACAAGGGCTGAGTCTTACTATGTGTAGCATCTAGCACCATGTGTGCCAGACCTCTGCTGGGACCTCTAGAAGTTACCATGTTATAATTTAATGGAGCATGTCAGGTAGTTTCATTTTTGTTTATGAAAAATGGCCTTCCATTTTTAAAGGTGAGTATTTTCACAGAATTGTTCAAAATTTTCTAATTTCAATGAAAACTGAAAAAGTTACAGTTTTTTTAAAATCTATTTTTTTCCCCAAACAAAAAATACCCTGACAATTTCAGCAATATTTTTAATCAAGTTTTTTCATTTCTTTCCATTTTTTCATGGATTATACTTACCATTATCCAAACAGCACTAATGAGAGAGTAAAATATGATGGAGAGTTTTCAGAGAAGTCCAGAGAACTCCTTTTTAACAGAAGGCAGATTACTTCCTCTACAAGAAGGCTGTGTTTGCTATTCCTGGGGCAAATGGCTCTTCCCTGGCTAGACGCATCTAACAGTATGAAATTTTGTAATGCTGTTTCAACACAGTCCTTGAGAGCGGGTATATTTTTGAAGTTTAAACAATGCCATGATGTTATATAGTGCGATTACAATGGGACCCGTATGTTCGCCTCTAATTTCATCACTCATCACTAATCTCACTCATGCATAAAGCTGTATTGATATGGCTATACAGCTTCCACAAATCATTGAATCATAGAATATCAGGGTTGGAAGGGACCTCAGGAGCTCATCTACTCCAACCCCCTACTCAAAGCAGGACCAATCTCCAACTAAATCATCCCAGACAGGGCTTTGTCAAGCCTGACCTTAAAAATATCTAAGGAAGGAGATTCCACCATCTCCCTAGGTAACACATTCCAGTGTTTCACCACCCTCATAGTGAAAAAGTTTTTCCTAATATCCAACCTAAACCTCCCCCACTGCAACTTGAGACCATTACTCCATGTTCTGTCATCAGCTACCACTGAGAACAGTTTAGATCCATCCTCTTTGGAACCCTCTTTCAGGTAGTTGAAAGCAGCTATCAAATCCCCCCCTCATTCTTCTCTTCCACAGATTAAACAGTCCCAGTTCCCTCAGCCTCTCCTCATAAGTCATGCGTTCCAGTCCCCTAATCATTTTTGTTGCCCTCCGCAGGACTCTTTCCAATTTTTCCACTTCCTTCTTGTGGTGTGGGGCCCAAAACTGGACACAGTACTCCAGATGAGGCCTTACCGATGTCGAATAGAGGGGAACGATCACGTCTCTCGATCTGCTGGCAATGCCCCGACATATACATCCCAAAATGCCATTGGCCTTCTTGGCAACAAGGGCACACTGTTGACTCATATCCAGCTTCTCATCCACTGTAACCCCTAGGTCCTTTTCTGCAGAACTGCTGCAGAGCCATTCGGTCCCTAGTCTGTAGCGGTGCATGGGATCCTTCCATCCTAAGTGCAGGACTCTGCACTTGTCCTTGTTGAACCTCATCAGATTTCTTTTGGACCAATCCTCTAATTTGTCTAGGGCCCTCTGTATCCTATCCCTACCCTCCAGAGTATCTACCTCTCCTCCCAGTTTAGTGTCACTCGAGTGGAATGTCCCCATCTTGTCCAAGATTGAGGCCCTCACATTTCATCCTCCAGCCCAGTCTGGATTGGTGTTTACAGAATCTCAGAAGGAATGTGTGCTCTTCTTACAATGAGAAAGAGCAGGTTTGCATAATCTTAACTGCAGGATCCCAGGAGCCAGATCTAATTCAAAGCTCTCCTAATTTGACTTGGGGATTCTACACTGTGATAGCAAGACTTAGGGAATGGCTCTTCTCTATAACCTTGTTTGAGTGATCATCTTTTGTTTCGATTACTCCAGTTTGCAAGATGACAGCTATCAAGACAGATTCCAGAATGCCTTTTAAAATGACATGTCAAAAGTGAACTGTTAAGAGCATCTAAACAGAGGGGTTTGCGTTAATATTTAGCTTCCCAAGAATCAAATTTCAATAACAACTGATTTATTCTCTCACACAAGTGCAACAACAAAAACATTGCCTGACACTGCTTTTCTGATTTTTCTTTAAAAACATGAACTTTAAGGCACACTTGTATAGTTTATAACAGAAACCCCTCATCGTTTGAGCTCTTAGCACTCCCGGATTGTAATGTCCTTCTGCTGGCAAAAAATAAAAAACCTGCTCTTTCTCTGTGTTTATGAAGCCTCCGGAAATACCATAGCAAACATTCCTGCTCTACAGCAGTGAAACCATGTGATCTGAAGGCACAGCCAAGAACTTCTTTCCCCTGAGTTTCTTCATGGAATGGAAAAAGGAAATTTTTCCTTTGAAGCCAAAATCCATGGCCAGGGCAGCATACACGAGGTTGTTTTTAAAGATTATTTGGCTGAATTCTCTAACCCATGGCTGGACACATCATATTATTTTGTACTGAAAGGGTCAAGTCTTTAGACATATATTCAGATGTAGGGCACAAACCCGAACGTACCTTTTAGGAGACTGCTACAAAAATATTCCCAGGGTATTCTAAAGCAAGGTTTATCATTCTTGTTCTGTGCTATTCTATTTCTTGGTATAAATAATTAAGACGTCTCCCCCCCAGCAATGAAGACTTGATTCATTGGTCTCCCTTTTTTTTTTTTTTTGGTCTTCCCATTTTTCAGTTTGGTTTTTGTTAGTACTGTTAATGAATGGATTTGCCCATTCAAGTTCTGCTAAGTGTGACCAAAGATGACTTGAAGCATAAGCCTGAATAATAGCCTTCCATTTTTATCAGTATTTGTAAGTAATCATTCATGATGTAGGAGGAAGAGGGGGGTCATAAAATGCTAGTTCTATACCAGTGAATATTTGTTTTCTTGGTTTAAAAGTAAAAAAAACAAAACAAAAAAGGAAGGCAGCACTGCAGTAAAAAAGTACAGCAAATGGCAGGCACACATCACTAACTGGTTCTAGTGGCCATGTCAGAAATGTTTCTAATTATCAGAGGCAAAACTGGGATGGCATTTTCTGCTGGAAGCAAGATTTACACTATACCCTCCTTGCCCCCCTCTTGGTGTATAAATATTGATCAAACAGTTTTTTCTCATTTGGTTCTTGAAATAAGCAGGTGGGTGGGAGCAGGGGGTGTTTGGAGGTGAGGCTGAGAAGAAACACTGATGAAGAAATGCTTCAGATCAACAGTCTGCACCTCACCAAGATGTATCACTGAAATGCTGGGGAGAAATATTGGTAGTAATAGACAAGGGAAGTCAATTCAATCATTAATGCCAATCCCTCTCAAAGTGGGCTCTCAAATTATGATCCCTGGACCATTGGCTGGTGAGCTGCAGAAAGCTGGATGGTCACGTGGTACTAACACCTCCTCCTTATTTCCAGCTGCTAATTTGCATTTAAAACAACTGAAAATACATTAAACATTTCCCTAAAGTTACTTCCCCACCTACGCGGTGCCACATAGACATCCTTGAGAGTTGAAGTGGAAATGGTCCCCATGATAGCAAGTGAGAGGGCAGTTGATTCATAAGACAAAACATGAACCAGGCTGCAAAAACACTTGAAATCCACTAAGGTACTCTGGAACTATGCCAAAGGCAGAGACACAACAACCTATCATCTTATGGGTTTTAAATACTATAAAAAATAGATTGAACCAAACAAAGAGAGTACAACAAGTTTGAAGGAAATAACTAAATATGACAAAAACAAATAAACAAAAAAATACTTGTTGTGTACTTTTCATTTCTCACTACTCCTGGATATAAATACTAAACACTACTTCATTGAAACTACTGTTGAATTGCTACTAAGGGACTGCTAGTTTGTTTATTATAAGTGCATGTTTACTGGGAGCGTGCAGAATATGCTATTGCTCTATTTTACAGCTGGAAAGGCCAGTGCACACGTAATTTGTTTGTACTGTATATTAGTATCAACAGAATTAAACCAAGGTAGCCAATGGATGTTTATACCAAGGGCTTTGCTTGCAGTGTTTTGTCATTGTCATCAATTGAACTGCTTCTCAAAAGAGCTGATGAACCTTGATAGCAACCAGATGAGTAGTTAAAGCATAAACCATGATGCACTGGCTGGAAAAGACAAGAGGCCCATAGGTATTTTACCAACTGAGAATAAAAATCTTCCTACCTGAGTTCCACAAGTGCCTTCTTCCTCTCAGGATCTGATGACTATTTTCTCAGTGCCTTCACATAACACGATCCATTTTCCTACAATGAAATATAGATGCATTACCCACACATCCTCATCGGTACAACGAAGCATTTAAGCTGCTAAAGCAGATCTACAAAAACTCATGGAACTTTAAAAGTTCTAAAAAGCAAGATGTGGGGGCAAAGGATTAAGATTTGGGACCCCAGCTTCTATAACCAGCAATTCCACTGATTCGTTGTGGGACTAGGGTGAACCACTTTATCAGTTTGAACCTCAAAGTCTGCCCATCTGTAAAATGAAGATGAGAAGCTGTTAGTGAATTCTACTAAAGTGAGTATCCAGATTTATTAACCTGAAAGGTAAATATTTTTTCTTCAGTTAAATGCCATGCTGAACTCTCTTTCATTCTCTTAATGGAGACTCTTTGCTGAATGTTATGAACTATCGTTTTAAAAAAAAAAAAGCCAACCCTGAACTTTGTTTAGGTGGAGGAGACAAAATAACAAAATACCACAAAACACCACCCTGTCTGAAGCAAAACAAAGCAAATTTACAGATTACTTTGGCATGGCCCCTTGACTTCTAGGAAATGCTGTTTAAATCATAAAAGAAATACTGTAAGGAGGGACAGGGGAATGTTTACTGGCACATGGGTTCTGTTACATGCTGTCTCAGCAGTCAAGCAAGATATCCTTATAGGCTCCTGTTAATAGGCACTAAAACTCAGAGAATACTGGGCAGAAAAAATGAAGAATGTTCACACACAAACACAGTTTGTAATCCTTTTTATTAATTTTCAACTAACTTTTACACTATGATTTTTTGTTTGCAAGAACGTTCATGAAAAGCCAGTCTTCCGAAGCAGAAAATACCCCACGTGATTTCAGTGCCCAGTCCATCAGCAACCGCTAATGATCAATTATCAGGAGTTGAAACCAGAGAGTTAGGAAACAACTCAGACGCTGCAAAATACCCAGATTCAGGGTTAGATGACAAATGTAGAATAATGAAAAAATGTAAGTTATGATTACTTCCTATTTGGATTGCAAGAGCATTTAGTTTGTTAATGGATAATTCACAAAAAGTAAAAAAAGCTAAAAATGAAATTATTTGCTAAGAACAGCATCCTCAACTGAAAGAAGTATATTTTCATAAAGACACAATCTGCCTCAAAAACGGATTTGGCTGTATTTCTTGTCCAGGTAAAAAATAACCATTTTAGGAAGCCTGCATTTTGACAGACACGATTGGTGAAAAATTGATCTTTTAGTTTCAATACAATAAGCTCTTCAAAACTCCATTATGTATTTGTTCCCTTCCACAGATACCTTCCCTCTCCCCCCACAATTTTAACTTCTTTCCACTAGAGCTTAGACTTTTGTTCCACCCAGTAGAGGAGTCAGGAGTCCTGGGTTCTATTTCAGGTTCTGCCACTGACACACTATGTGATTCTGGGTAAGTCACTTCACCTCTCCAGTCCTCAGTTTCCCCATCTGTAAAATGGGAATGATGCTACTGACCTTCCTTTTTAAAGTGCTTTCAGACCTATGGCTGAAAAGCATTAAGCATTATTAATGATCCCACATTATGGATTCTCCATCGCTTTTTTAAAAAATTGGCCCAAACCCATGTTTTCCATGCTACCCATATCCTATACCCCCACTGACACTCGCTATCACCAGTCCATTGGTTCAGTATCACAAACTTCTCTCAGTCCTTTTGTCACTTTCATGTAAGTACTGCACTTCCAGTGAGGCAGCTGTATAAGCAGTGCACTGTGAAGAGGAACTGTGTTATACGAACATGGACAATCTCTCCTAACAAAGCTTCCAGTTTGCATATCAGCACTGTCAATGCAATCATGGCTTGGAGAAGACAGTGTATGTCTGCTGCTCCTGTAGAGCCAGCAGAGGAAGCACAATAACCAGTTTGTGGGACCCAAAGACAACTTTTTTTTTTTAAATAAAGTTTCTTGACTATGAAATGCTCAATCATTAAAATCCAAGGCATTTGGTATTAGATTATTTCTAGTACCAAAGGCATGTGTGATGCATTACAAGTTATAAAAGACTAAAATCTCTGCTCTGAGGCGATGACGGTCTAAGATCAATATGTGAAAGGACAACCAACACATTACATACAGACTAGGAAAGTTGTGGGGGTAATGGAAAGACAACAGAGTTGTCTGCCAATTCTTGTGATTTTATCACAAGTCTGACAATATGTCGTGTTTTTCTTTAAGCCTCAGCTCCCGGAATCCTGTGATTACAAGAAAATCTCTTTTAAAACGGAAACAGAAAGGCAGTTGTCCAATTTCTAGCCCCCATCGTCGTGCAGAAAAGTTCAGAAACGTGACCTGAGTGCACACCCCAAAGGCTCGAAAAACACAAGACAAATAAAAAGAACCCAAAACACGGGGTGGGGTGACAGCGCGTGGTTTATAAGTATAATGACTTTTAAGCCAATCATAATTTTGGGCGCCCGACTCATGGTTTTTGAACACTTGGGGTTGGTAATTAGCAATTCTGCAAGAGTAAACAATGGGAAAGGAAAATATAGCTTGAGAGTGCATAGGACACACACAGAGCAAACCATGCACGATGGCCAGTTTAACATATTTCTCATTTAAATGCATGTCCTCGGTGGCTTATTGTCAGGCCTTATGGAGCAGGGTTTTTTTAAGGAGGGATTAGAACAAAGCCTGTTCCAAGCACAAAAGGGCAGCAAGGAAGAAGGTCTGAAGGCAAGAGTGGGAGAAGGATACACAGTGAGCTCTTAAACAGGAGGGGCTTGTGAAGGGAAAAAAAGAAAGAGGTGAGCAGAGAGAAATAAGCAGTGATTTAGCCCGAGAAGAGTTGAGCAAAAGCTTGTAAGGCCAAGGGAAACCAGTGAAAGGGTACAAATAGGGAAGTGACACAATCCAGTGTTAAAAGAAAAGGAGGACTTGTGGCACCTTAGAGACTAACAAATTTATTTGAGCATAAGCTTTCGTGAGCTACAGCTCACTTCATCGGATGCATTCAGTGGAAAATACAGTGGGGAGATTTATATACAGAGAGAACATGAAACAATGGGTGTTACCATACACACTGTAAGGAGAGTGATCAAGTAAGGTGAGCTATTACCAGCAAGGGGGGTGGGGGGGAACCAGTGTTGGATCTTAAAATCTGAAACTACTGATGCGGCTCACAAGAAAAGAAGACTTTCCCTTCCTTCTCACATACAGTGGTCCGACATCACAGCTACCAGCCTTTTGACACAGGATGGTCAAGACTTCTTCTCAGAGCCAAGCAACTCTGCTCCATAGTCATCCAAAGAGGTCACTGCTGAGGAACACAAGATATTCCTCCTCAGCCAGAAGAACAATCGCATCCCCTCCCCTGCCCCGGGCAAACCAAAATGGCCTCAGTTAGCCCCCAAACCTGCAAAAACTTACACATGTGCCTTAAGCACACAACCACAGTCTCATTGAGACCTAAATTACTGTGGGTGCAACTAAAAATTTCATTCTGGTTTTAGAGTTATTACCGATTCCACTAATATTCTCATTAAAATGGATGATACCATTCAAATCAGGAATACCCCTAATACCAGAATGAACTGTTTAGTGTGCCAGAAGCTTTGCCTCCTCATTCATAAACACCGTATCCGGTATTATGGTTGTATCCCACACCGGAAGCATTCAACAGACACACTTCCTAAATAAGATTGTTAACTCACAAGTGTACGATGGTATTCAGGAAAACAAACAAATATGTACAAAATAGCGTCTTTAAACATCAAATATAACCTTCATTATGCAGACTGTGTTATAAGTTAGTTAACTGAGCCCTCTATAGGCTTGCAAAGTTTTTGCAATTTTATTGCTGCAAAATTTGGTGTAGCAATTTATATTCAGCATCATTTAAACTCTCTACATATTTCTTAGGCCCTTACAGAGCTCCCACCTAAAAAGGGGGAAGTGTCTGCTAGTTTTATAGTGAAGAAAAGCCTAAGAACCTAGTGGTACAGATTTTAAGTGCCATACTGGTAAAGAAATAATGGATATAGATCAAAGAGCCCTGTCACAGCATAGATGTAATAAGACCATTTATTTGATTTAACTAACCTCGTTAACTCTTCTTTCAAAATGCACATGGGTGCTTTCCTGTATAGCAGCGCATCATCAGTCTGTGCTCTCTCCAAAGCACAAGCACTGCTCCCTTTGTGTACCCCCTGTACAACACCTTAAAAACAGGACAGGCTTAGATACCCCCCATTCATCAGCCAAGAGAACCGGCTGGCTGCACAGGGGCCACAGGCTGTCTCTTTCCCTGTAGTTGTGGGCAGACCCTGCTGCATGCTTGTGAGCTTCAGGGAGGCAACCTGTTTTCCCTGAGCTCCCACTAAGGGCAGTGATAGCTCTATATCCATTATTTCTTTACCATTATTTCTCCTCCCAGCAGAGGGCTGGTGCCCTAAAGGCATAAATGAACCCTTCGTCAACAGCCATGTGCTACATAATTTCTCTTCCAACAGGAGCACAGGGTTCTGTAGGTGCAGATTACACAATGAGGCAGTGATTATGAAGCTGCCTTAGGTGTACACTTGTGTGGCTTATCCATGCTATCAAATTTGCACTTTTTATGTTTACACTGTAACATATTACTTAAAAACAGCTTACTATGTACTTTTCTCCTAAATGACTATAACCGACTGCCTAGTGGGTGCAGTACTAACAGATTACAGCTGGTCAGGAATGGATTTTTTTCCCTTGTGAAAAACTGATGCATTTTTAAATTTTGTCAACATTGTCAGGTTTTCAGTGGTTTAAAACTGGAAATTTTTGGTTTTCAATGGCTGAAAAATGTTCCATTTTGTAACAAAACCTTGTTTTTGTTTAAAAGTAAGTGGGCAATTTTTAAAAGTTTTTTTTTTTCATTTTGTCAAAAACAATTTCCATCACAAAATAATGAGGGTAAATTTTCAACTAGCTCTGTACAAGATGCTACACCTATGTATAGAAGTTTATACATTGGATTGCATTATTTGAGAGACAGCATCTAATCACAGATGGTACTGTACTGCGTATACATGCAGGCTTAACTTTGTAATTTCCTGACTTCTAAGTGCCTAACAGTGCAACCTTAACATTCTGTTAGTTTTTTATGAAAGCGTATAAATCCTCAGACTTCTCCATGTGTCTTAAGTAGCCTCCTCCAGCCCATCAAAATACCCAGGCTCTGCTGCAGTACAGCCACTCTCAGCCAGTTCTGCAATGATCCCCGTATTAGCGGGGCAGGCTTTTCAAATCTGTTCCCTGACCCCCTGCTGTTTGAGGACCTGGAGGCCAATGTTCCAAGACCATGACCCATGCAGCCTGGCTTTGCAGTTCAGTCAGATCAAAATGCCATGTCCAAATTACCCCTCCAAGAACCACCAACCTGAAAGGGCTACCACCCGGTCAGGCGCAATGCATGTGAAGCACCGTTTGTGTGGAGAGCACTCTAATACTGACTATCACTAGAGCGGGTTCAGCATTTTTCAATGGCACAGGTCCAAGAAGAGAAACAAAGAAAGACATCCCAAAATAGCCGATAGCATGGTGGTTAGGATACTCGTGGGATGTGGGGGACTCAGGTTCAAGTCCCTGTTGAGAACCAGGCAGAGCAAGAACTTGCATTTGTTTCCCCCCACATCCCAGGGGAGCGCCCTCATCACTGGGCTATTGGCTATTCTCTCTCTCTCAAAAAAAAATTCTTTTGTTTTTGGAAAGATGTCAGTTGCATGTAGAACAGGGAAATTTCAGAAATTCTGTGAAAATTTTCACATGGTGGCAAAAATGTTTCCTACCCATCTCTAGTCATTACAAGACATTACTTGGCTGGAGCTGAACCACTGAAATGGGAGAGCCCGCACTGTATCCTGTTACCAGAAGCACCAGCCATCCACCCCCACCGTAAGCATTCTTAGTCTATTTCATATTTCTAATTTAACTGAACTCTTCCCCGCCCCTACAACTGTAGCTAAACACACAAACTATCACCCAGTCTATCAGAGCAATAGAAGTGGTTTGTAGGCACAAAGGTTCTGCTTCTGTCATTATTAGAGGATCAGATTCTTCTTTACGTATGGCCACTTGCCCAGGGAACACATTTGCAGAGAAGCAGAAGTTACTGATTTTTTTGGTGCATGTGTTGGATACCAAATAACCTGTAGGCAGAAAGGAATCCCTTAAAACTACATTTAAAGGAAAGACTAATGATATAGATGAGTCACCAGGTAGCTCAGCAGCTATTACTGCTAAGAGAAAAGGTTTCAGCAGGATAACAAGGAAAGAAAGCAGTATGTATGAACAAGACTTACATACAATATCAAATACAGGGAGGAGGTAGGGAGGAGAGAAAATGTCTTCAGTACTCCTAAAGTAGATTATTGCCGCATCCAGCAGTGAGCCTCCCACCCAAATATGTGCTATAAACTTAATTCTCAAATGACAGTATCGCTACTGGGTGCATAAACACTGAGACAAGATTAGACATGCTTGTTTTTAACCATTCATTTCTCTCTCCAGTGAAACGCTAACAGCATAACTTTACTATCGAAATTATTACCCTTCAGAATGTATGCTTTTAATTTTATACATAGCAATTATGTGTTCCTAGGTTATTAATGTAAAGTGGCAAAAAAAAAATCCAAAATGTTTCAAAAAGGACAAATTAACTTGTGAGAGTCCAGAAACAATCAATCATGCACAATTCATAGGATGATTCTGTAATCTGGACAGAAACTGAGTTGACACGAAAGCCATTTTAATTGTGGATTAAATGAAATTTAAAGATATAAAATACCAACATCTAATAAATTTAACATTTTATTTGCTGGGTCTAGTAAATCTATCATAGTAGTTCTGGCCACACATGGATAGATTTTTAAAGAGCCTCTGGGATCTCCACTCAAGGACCACAGAGCAAAACAGTGTGGACTCTCCAAAGAGTTTAATATATAAGTGCACTTAGCCAATGTGTTTTACTATAGCTGATTGAAAAAGAGAAGTATATTTCATTAAAACTATTGAAAAAAGAAACATTCGTTTTTTTCAGAAATGACTGAAATAAATGATTTCTCATTTTTTTAAAACAAATTGCTAATCAATGGAAAAATTTGCTTCATTTTGGTCAGGAAAAAAAACTCTCCCACTCTGAAGGGGGAAAGGGGAAGAGCGGAGAACTGGAGGGAAGGGGTGCAAAAGTGAGAGAAAACAAGAAACTAAACCAAAAAGGAAACTAAGTGTTTTGGAAAACTGCCAAATTTTTATTCAAAAAAATGAAACACTTTGAAAAAAAAAATCAAAATATTTTCACAAAATATTGCTGTTTTGGTTAAATTGAATTTTTCAACAATTTATGCATGTGCGGAAATACTTCAGCTAGCACAAGGGCTTTAGTTTTGCATCAGATAAGAACAGGATTCTTTATTTAGGTGAATTATTTATCGGGAATTTATTTGAAGGACCAAAAAGTTCTGTTTTAGTTCAGTCTCTCTCAAATAATGATATGACTAGGTTTCGTCATTTTGCAAAGTTTAAACTCCTTCATTCTTGTAGGGAAAAAAAAAAAAAAGAATGGAGAATGTTAGGTGGTAAGCTAAAGGCCTGCATTAGCAAAAACAAGGCCTACCTGCCAGAAGAAAATCATAATTCTGACAACTCAATTTTGCCGCCAACCAATATATATTATTATAAGTCTATATATCATCCGCTAACCTCATTGGTTAGCAGATATGTAAAAGCCTTGACATATCAAACTGTATCCTGAAGCTGGGTATTTCACACAAGAACATCCAAACATTGTTTGCATGTATACATGCACAGCCAAACCTTTTCCTTCTCATTTTTCTGTGAGGCATCTGCAACTTTGGCTCACCACAGCAGAAAGTATTCTAAATTACAATACTGTATCCATCTCCTTCTGTTGGCTGTATCACTATACACAGCACAGAGCAGTAGAAGGTTTGATTTTGCAGCCCTTACTCATATAAGTACTCCCATTATTTCTGGGAACAAAGGAGCAAAAGCTGCAGCATCACAACCTAAAGGAGATACAAGCACATTATCTAGTTTGATTCTACAGTTCCAAGCCCTTTACTCTGGATTAATGTCACATAAATCCAGCACTGCAGAAAACAACTAGTCACACAACCATGCCTCAAAGGAAAAACCTTCATATACAGGGGTTTGTTGGCTAGAAGCAGAAGGCTTGAGGGCTTTTTTCCCCCATTGCCTTCCAATTTGTTCAGTTACAACAAATGATGGTCAAGAACTCTCCTCACTGATTTAATCAAATAAGCAGTTATGCAAGTACTCCCAAACCGGTAGCCCTAGATCTTGGGTTTCTGATCATCTTGGAGAGCTTTAAACTAGGATCCAGGTCCTGCCCTCATGACAAACCCTGTCAGCAGGCCCACGCTGAAATTCTAAACCATCAACAACACAGAGAAGCAGTTAAAAGCAGGAAACACTGCAAAATCTCTGTCCAACGTGCAGAACTGACTTGAAAGACAATAATTCCAAAACAAGCTGAAGTTTGCCTCAGGATCTTTGAGGTTTTACTACAGGCTCTTCCTAAACTCTGCCACTGATGAGGATGGCAAAATTCAGTTAAACTGCTGTGGCATTTAAGGGCAAAAGCTACCTCCTTGCACCCCATTTCTCACACCCACCTAAACAGTTAATCTATATCATTGTCTATTCCCTCCACAACACAAAGGGCCTGATCCTGAAAAGTGACGAGAATTTGTCACTCTCACTGAAGTCCATGGACGTTGTTAGTCCTTAGGACCTCTCAGATCAGCGGCTGTGGCAGCAGAAGATGCAGCTCAGCTAAGGTAAATTTCCACAGAATGAATATTCCCTATCCAGGGGATTCCTCCCCACCCCCACTCACACTCCCTGAGCAAACAAACATATAAAGGGGATTGGGAGGGATGAGTGAGAGAAAGGAAACAAGCAAAACAAGACCCAAGCATTAAATATTTACATTAGAATGAAATGTTTCATTAATTACATACAGAATCAATTTGCAGCTATTTTCCTTAAATTTCTCAGTCAAACCCACAGATTTGCAACACTTTGAACTGTGCTGCACCAGTAATTGTGGATGAATATTTTAAATCAGTCTTGAATCACTGTATTGCATTCACCAAATGAACTAATAAGTTGCTCATGTGTGGACTACTAATGTCTTTTTTCTTTCCTAGACAGATGGAGTGCAGTCCTGAAATCAGTTGCATTTGCTATTGGGAATCTTCAGAAAAAGACTTAAAGAAATTCTTAATTTTTCTGTTTTATTAAAAAATACAACTCTCTAGCCTGTGTATTAAAAAAGGAAATTAGAACAGATTAAGAAAAGCTCAAACAATTTGCAAAGATAGGACACAAGTGTTAGAGTGATATAATTCATCAGAACATTGCAATCTTCAGAGAGAGGCAATTGTGAAATACTATTATAATCTATCTAAGGGACGGACATTATTGCCAACTATGGCGAATATATCCCAATATTTCTATTTATAGCCAGACAGTTAAAATGACATATACTGGCACACCAGTTTCCCAAATCTGACAAATATGTTCTAAGCAGTTTACCAAAAGAACAGGATAGTAAATTGGGCCTATTTTTGAGGTGGTTTCAGACACAATAATCTAAATCCCCAAATTTAAAGCAACTTTAAATTCCCTATGGATTAACCTCCCATTCTTAACTAGAATTAGGATACCCACCCATGCTCCACAGACATTAAATGTAAGTGTGAACAATACAGGAAAACTTAAGGAATGCTTTGCTCCCCTCTTTGCAAACACAGTCTTAACTGTAATGCAAAATAATACAGTAGAAAAAACAGCATATGACCCTCTGCATAATTAATGCCACTTCTATTGACTTGATACATTATGCAGGATATTAAGCTCCAAAAAGGAACTTCCTTTAAAATAAGGAACAGGTGAATACCCTTACATCACATCTATAGAAGGGTGATATTTGCTTTTTTTCACTAGGTGTCTATAATGCTCTCATTGCTATAATATGAGAACCACACAGACATTCTAAAAGAAACACACAGGGGGCCAGATCCTGGGGAAGTTTTGAGCCAGTCCCTCATTCAAAGACCTAAACCCATCAGACCTGAACCCTTGAAAAGAGACACACACACACACCCTGTGAAAAGTTTTTTTTTTTCCTTAAAGTGATACAGAGTCACAATAGCAGCTCCCATATCACAAATCATCCCCCATCAGTACTACCTCCCTAGCAACCAGAGTAGGAGATGAGGCCAAGTATCCCTGCACCCGGATAATCTGTAGGTGCTGTAAGAAGCCACTGTAGATTAAGGAAGCCTTTGAGCTGCTCTAATTTATACCAGGGGTTGGCCCAGCCACAGGTGCACAGGGACAGAGACATGGTTTAATACCATATTAATCGCCCTCCTCCAAAGCTGTGCTGACTGCTCCTTGATTGCATCTGAGGATCTGGACCAGGATCTCAGTTTCTCTCTCTCTCTTCAAACAGCAAATTATAAAAAACGTAAACTAAATACACACACCGTGTTGTGTGAAGCCTGCATGTGTTTTGCAAATCCAGAGCAGCAGCCTGAATACCTTTAACGCTCCCAGCCCCAAAGTTCTGTAGAAACTTCTGAATTCACAGTTATATCTTTATTTTCACATTGGGTTAGCAAACCTCATTTTCAAGAGAGGGATATAAAACCTAAATTTAGAGTTTAAACCAACTTAACAGTATCTTTTTAACAAGATGAAGATAGGTGCAGTCCCTCTATTGATTGGATATCACTAAATCTGTATGCTTTGTGGCTTACAGATCATTGGGTTTTCATGATGAATCTAAATCAACCTAATATTTGATTTCACTAAGTAAGTGCTCATAAGGCTCAGGTGTTACTTAGTAACCAAGAACTCAAGGATAGAGATACCAATCTTCCATCTGTCTTTGTTTTTTCTATAAAACCTAAACTGACAACCCATCATAACCACTGTAACAAGTACATTATTCTTTAGTACCAAGGAAATCAAACCTAAAGTGAGAGTGTAAAAGTTGAGACAAGTCCTGTTAACACGGCCAAGCTTTAAAGAAGGTACCTCGTCATTTAAAAGTTACTGCATATCCTTTCACTGCTGAATTAAACTAAGACTGCTGTCTCAGTTGCATTAAATTATTAGCTAATTATCCCTGACTAAGGACAACAGAGTGTTTGTGCTGGCAAGCTGTGAAAAGAACACTTCAGCAAAGAAGATCAATGGCATTTTTGTCTGGCTCACAATAAGAAAACTGCTGGCTCGGGTTATGAGTTTAAGCCATCTTTCATTTGGCAGACAAGACAGCCCTAGTGACAGATCAATACAGTAACTTTATGATAGGCTGCTGCTCCTGCAGATGGCAGAATCATAAACAGGCATCATATTAAAGCCATGAGCAGTGTATTACTTGGACAAAAACTACCTGACCTTTTGTAATACTTACACATTTTTTTCTTTTTATGTAGCAAAGAGATAAAACTAGTATGATTTGTATCCAACGCAGCACAGTGACATCCCTCCAAGATCAGATGTCCTTTAAGGGGCGGGAGGAGGGGGAAATTTACTTGTTAGTAATTCATGACTTACTAGGGACAAACTGGGATTTTTTGAAGTAGCAGATAGGTATGTTGCTCTGGTCAATTTCACAACTCTTTGAGTGGTTGCATATTTTACTGTCTAAAACCCCCAAAGTGATGTAAACGCTGCTGGGTAGCAGTGTGTTGGGAAATCAATTTTTTTGGTTGTGTGCGTGTGTCTTGTCCCTGAGTTATTTGATCTGATCTGGAGTCACTGATGGATCTGTTTATTCGTCTATTTTTAAAATATTACCAAGGTTCCCCAGAGTGCTAGAGGGACACTCTTTCATTGTTGTTCAGTCAAAATTTGACTAAAGAAATTTTCACATGGTCATTTTATTCTTTACCGCTCCATAAGTACAAAGCATTTGTATGTCAGTTACGCTCAACATCAATACTGGAGTTTTACTAGGTATGTTGCTGCTTTTTCAAAAAGATGACTGAAAGCAAAAGAAGGAATTCATAATTCTATTGCATAAATGATTAGCTCTGAAACCAGACAGCTAGAACATGAAAGATAAGACTTTAATAAACTCTTTAGACCAGATTTTCAGCCGGTACAAAGTGCTGTCACTCCTCTGAGGTCAATGGCGCTACGCCCATTTACACAAATTGATCATCTGGCTTTTTGTTGATAGTAAATTTTTTACCATAAGTATGGCGTCAACACGGTAAATGGTTGACGCCATTTGGTAAATAATCCCTACATACAGATGGCTTTCCTTTGCCATCCTGGGACTGTCTTCTTTTAATAACAGCAGCATCTGCCCAAGAGGGAAACATTCTAAAAAAGCACACGGCCATTGGGAGCTTTCATCAGTACTTTTTGGTCTCTGCAAGCGATTACAATTAAACTCAATACAAGGGTGGGGGGAAGGGAAGCTATTAACGAGCATGACGCAATAATTGAGCTGGCTGCTTCTTCACATATGGCACTGTGGTGCAAACAGAGCCAATTCTATACTACGTCCTGGACACCTGAAAATGAATTATTAATTTGATCACTTATTTTACCTCAAACCTGAGAGAAAACAGCACTGTTTTTCCCCAGATAAAATTATTTAACGATCATCTCTTAAACTGTTAACTTTATGAAAACATAGGAGAGATAAGGCACTGTTTTTCTAAAAATAACTCCAGTGGCTAAATCACCCAAAACTCTACTTAGTCCAAAAACTAAATCATCAAGGTCTTCTGTAAAACATTATAGGGATCAGGTTTCATTAAGGCAGGGACGCCCCATATTTAACGTACTTCAAAAACAAATCCAATTTTGTTATGCTAAAGGGAGGGGGAGAAAGGTTTGAACAAAGTTTCACGTTTATAATCTCACTTCTTTGCAGTCTAAATTTTCCATGGTGCTGTCAGAGTACACAAGGGTTCTTTATACCCTGCTGCAATTAGACATTCTGGCTGCCAAGCCTGCCAACCACCGACATTTGGTTTCAACCCAGAGACTCTGCCAGTCTACCGCAAAATTACTGACACATGACATTGAACTGGCACAAACACACACAACTGTGGCCCAGAATGCTGGTTCACAGGACACTAAATACACTTGGACAAGATGCCTTCATGTTTCCATATAAACAAGACATTTTGAACTAGCAAGTTTTGTTTGTTTGTTTGATATTCATCTTCTAGGTCTCTCAGAATCTAGGTTTTTGTATGTAACTGGTATACACATTTGAAAAAAATATAGATTATAGCATTTAGAAATAAAGACTGATACAGTGTATCAATAATACGGTTTGGCTTTTAAAAGAATCAAAAATGTTTCATTGATACCAAAAAGCCTCAGAAACTTAAGTCATATTGAGGCAAGAAGTGTTCTTGCACTAAGAGCTCCAAACACATGAACCACTGCATCAGCCCTTCCCCATCCTTCCCAGCTGACTGAAGCCTCAAGCTTAGATCGGCATCTCACTACCCACGATCCCCAAGCTACGAATGGGGTCTGAAGGAAGGCCCAGCCATGCAGTTCACACTGCTCCAAATCTCCAGGGTACCTGACTACCTCAGAGGAGAGCATTCACAAGGGAAGCCTACTGTACTCGCCTGGAATACCGTCAAGATCAGTAAATGGCAATACTGCAAAGGCATAAAGAAACCACACGATCAAACAAAAATATGAGGCTACATTGCCACTTCCTCCTACCACTCCCCTCATCATGTGCCCTCTGCAGCAACACCTCAGTGTTTTATCTGTTAGGACAATGATCCATAAGAATTCAAGATCATTTTCTTCTGAGGCATCAGTGACTTGGAAAAAGGTCATTTTTGACAGAGTGCCATTCCCTCTCCCCTTTTCCCACTTGATCCTTCCTAAATAGATTGTAACCACTGACTTTAACATTCCACTCATGTGAATCATCCCACCAGGTTTCAGTAATACCAACTAGACTGAAACTATGCTCATAAATGAGCATTTCCAATTCCTCTTGTTTTTTACTTAGGTTCCTAGCAGATGAAGAAATTCTTGAATTGCCTTTTTCATATCCTTTTGGTTCCTTGATTCACGTAGTTCTCAACATCTTGATGTTGTACTGAGTGTTCATATCTTCCCTCTTTTTACCCTCCCTTTTGGTTCTTAGTTTAACCCCCTCCTGACTACTGTTGCCAGCCTACTCCCAAAGAAATTGGTCACCCTTGTATTGAGGTGGATGCCATCCAAACTAGTCAACCCTTTCCCAACAGAAGATGGGCCAGGGTTCTGCAAAACCAAAACCCTCCACCCTATAGCATTTACCTAACAAGCAGTTCACATCCACAATCTACCACCTTCTGTCTTCCTTTGCCTGTGGGACAGGAAGTATGTCAGAAGATTGCTTCGACATTCTTTTTCTTCAGCATACTTCTGAATTCCCTGAAGCCATCTATTGTCTATGAGATATCCTGCAACACAGTGTCATTACTGCCGATATGAACCATCACCAATGGATCCTTGGCCTTCAACTTCAGAAGCCTATACAATCTTGGAGTGACATCTCTTGTCTTGGCTCCAAGAAGGCAGCACACTGTCCTGTAATCTGCCTGTTCCTTGCAAAATGTTCTTTCAGTTCTTCTGAATACTGAATCTCCAACAAGGATTGTCTGTCTTCCTCAGACAGCTGGATAACTCTTTGCACACAAACTTGATTTTCTTAGAGATTGGCCTAACCTGCCATCCACACATGTGCCTTGTGTATCTCTCCGTTCCCTTAGACCGACTTGATCTTGAAAGGAATCTTCCAAAGTTTCCACGTTGATACCCTGGTATAGATTTGAAAATTCTGTCTGTGTGGAATTCCTCCTGTTCCTCTTCTCTTTGGTAGCCTCCCCCCCTCACCTGTCTCCCTCTGTGTAGAATGCTGCCATGACCTGCTGCCTCCGGTGGAGGCCATCTGATCTTATCACTTATTTCCCCCAAAATCTCATTGAAATCAGTGCAAAGACTCCCACTAATTTCAGACCAGGCTTTTAAGTGTTCATAATATTTAAGATCTGAAGCTAAACAGGAATCTCCTTCATATCAAGGAGGAGAAATAATTAGTACATTTTCTCCATTTCCTCTTTTAAAATATTGTGTCAGCATTAACTACTGTATTTAACAAAATACATTTTGAGGAAGCTTCTCCCCTTCTTTTCAGAGCTACGAAATAATAAAAAAAAAAAAGAGAGATTTTTAATACATATAAAACAAGTACAAATTAAGTACACAAAACAAATAGCAGGCTAAACAGTTTAATCCTCAGAGGGCAGATAAAGACCATAAATCATGGCTTTCATACGGATGAGATGTGGGTCTATTCTTTATCAGTAGAGATAAATGCTCCCCTCCTCAATCTGTAATATGTTATTCTTACATAACTATGGGGTACATTTCCAGGTCAGCCTGTGGGAGATTCAGATACACAATGTTAATCCCAGGGCTGAAAACTGAAGCGGCACGAGCACATTTTCTAAGTGGCACACAATGTTTTAGCCACAAGTAGTAACTTCCATTAACCAGGACACCATCAAGATAAATATCATGTATTACTAACCTCATCAGGGCTTGATCCTGCCAACATTTAAATACATATAAAACAAACGCAAACAGAATTGTCTACTAATAGGTATTGGCAGGATCAGGCCGTAAATAAGGATTTTATATATGTTAAACTTACATTCAAGTGAACATTTTTTAAAATTCTAATGACGTGTTCATCATCTGTGCTGCATTTCACTCAGACTGCACAATGACACTAATCGGATCAGTTTCTCCCCAATTTCACCACTTGGTTCTCACATAATTACAATGTTGTTCATATCTGATAGGAACATTTACACTGAAGTATACCTTAAATTTTCAGAAGCGACTAGTGCCTTTCAGTGCCCAAACTGAGACACACTGAAGATGCCTGGCTTTCAGAAAATACAGGGCGCAGTCTGCTTTTGAAAATCAGGCTCCTTGATGGCATCACAAGCTGGGCACCTAGGAACTGAGACACTCAAAACTGGTCATTTTCAGACGTGCAGACCTATACTTCTGACATTAAAATAAATAACATTCTTTTATCACACAAAACTTAAATATTGGGCATTTATTTGCACAGGGATTCTGTTAATTTATATATGCCACGATGAAAGCCAGATACATCATGTGAATCAACACGGTCCTAAGCTATTTAATAACGTCCCTTTAAAATGAATGGGAGTCACGCAACTAAATACACTGCACAAGTCTGAAATTATGTTCTTATGTCCACTTTTCCCCAAGGTAAAGCACTAAAATAATCACCATTGTTGTTACATTTGCTGACAATGACGCTCACAAGGTGATAACATTTTGATCTCACTTGATTAAATTCTTGTTAATAGATCCTAATAGAAATACAAGTAAATCCTCTTTCTTATCACTCACTCTCATTAACTTCAGCAGTCACTGTAACTTAACCTCTCAAGGGCCTTAGAGCATACATTGAGCGCCACTGAAGGGGAACTCCTACTGCCTTACATGCTTCATATCATTCTCAATGAATTAGGATACCTTTAAGTGAAGTGCCCCCAAGTATCCAGATAAAGTGGGGTGCAGTGTTCCAGGAGGAGATAATCCTATTAATTACTGTTTAAGCACTGACAGTGTGCTCAGCACTGTACAAGAGAGAAAAAAATCCATCCAGGCCCTCTACCAAAGAGCTTGCAATATAAATAAGACAGACTCAAGAATAGACAAGATGCACTGGGAAGCCCATAAAAGAGAATAAATAGGATTATTATTATTGATTTACTTCTTGTTGGCATCATGAAAGAACTGAGTCTTTAGGAGGGATTTGAGCAAAGTGAGGCCATAGTGACTCGACTTATTTGGAAGTGCATTCCATGCATAGAGGTTGATGTGGACAAAAAGAACGAACACACTGTTGTGGGAAAAGTGGATGAATGGGGCATCAAGACTTGCACTGCCAAAAAGAAAGCCTTCTGGCAAGTACAAGTGCAATGCATTCAGAGTGTCCAAGAAAGGTATTGGAGAGTGAAAGAAAAGTGCAAACCACATTGAATGGCTGCTGTTTATGCTTAAGCCACCCCTTAGAAAATAAGACATCCTGACATCAGAAATCAGACTGGCCCATAAATGAGACAACTGTGCTGAAATCTGGTTTAACTGCACAGGTCAGGGAAGCTCATCAGACAGCTGTTCTGCTATGAAAGTGTAACAAGACACCCGCAGCTCTCTGCTCCTCTGGCGTAATTGCACAATTTTGCCCTTTGTAATAAAACTTACCACCTATACAGTGCTACAGAGACATAACTAATCCTCACAGATCCCACTGAGAGGCAGGTGAATACATATTATCACCCCCATTTTACTGATGGGTAATATATATAATAAAAGGAACACATTCCTGACTGGCATAATGTGATGCAATTCCATAGACTTGCATTCACAGCAGCACTAAACTTGGCATGAAGAAGTTGAGTGATTCGTCCAGATCCACAGAGATGTTTAGAATGTATTCCTGGCTCCCAGATCTGTGCTCAAGCCATTAGACCAGTGGTGGGCAGCTCCCATTGGCCGGGAATGGCAAACCACAATCACTGGGAGCTGCAGGAAGCCATACCTGTGGGCGGTCAATGTCAGCAAAATATCTCGTGGCTTGCAATCAGATTACCCTGACGGGCCGCAGGTTGCCCACCACTGCATTAGACCACGTTGCCCACCTGGAAAATACCTTTCATAAAAACAAGTCACAATGAAGCATATAAAAAGTTGTTTAGGCTAAAATAAAGATAGAACTTCGCTCATTATCCTCACAATGGAAAGAAATTTGATCTTCCCCAGCTCCACTTATTAAAGGTCTATCCTGTAAACAACTATTTATTATTATTACTAGACGATCTCCAAGTCACAGCCTCTGACAAAGACCACAGTAGGGGGAAATAGGGAAACATACAAGTGACATGCAAAGGGGGTACTAGGCTACATTAGCTAATTGGTAGTGTTCTTGCTACACTGTATTTCTTCACTTTTCTTTTCCTTGGTTAACGTTGAACTATATTGATTATCCCCAAATGCCCAGGACTGTGCTATGATCACCTGGTTAGTTCCTTATTGGCAATGCACTAGGTCTGGATGGAGCGGAGGGTAGCTGCTTGGCAGACTATCTTAGGAGGAGTATCAGAGGGGTAGCTGTGTTAGTCTGGATCTATAAAAGTGGCAAAGAGTCCTGTGGCACCTTATAGACTAACAGATATATTGGAGCATAAGCTTTTATGGGTGAATACCCACTTCATCGGATGCTTAGGAGGGACATTCCACGATTGGAGCAGTATAGAAGCAGATGCAGAGGTTCTTGTTAAAGCAGGGGATCATAAAAAGTGCTTTGAGGCTGGCATTGGGAAAGGGACAAAGATGGTGAAGCCAGGACTCATCCTCAGTCATGAGCACCATGCCTGAGAGTAAGTGTGCGCAGGATTGTGCCCTTGATTTGTAAGTTCTTCTCACCATGGTGTGTATCTTACTGTGTGCCTGTGAAGCGCTCCAAGTTTAAAGTGATTTTTATTATCAGTAATGCTTCCTTTTCAAACCTGAACAGTCAGCATGTAAGGAGACTGTCATCTGAAAAAACAAGTTTATAATTTTTGTATTCATGGGTTTAAAAAAAAAAACCTAGCTATTTCAATACCGGCAACCTCAAATGTTCATGAATAATGAAATCAAGCCTCCTCCCAAATTCATATTATTACAAAATAATACATTTGGGCTTCTTTTTATTTGCCTTAGTTTTTGAGCCTTTAGGATGTATTGGGGTCATATTTTTAAGCTTTTCTCTGCAACCAGACTGGTTAAAAACTTTGGCGTTTTTTAAATGACAGCTGATAATCTCTTATAGTCACATGACTCCAGGAATTGGGGCTTTAAGTAAAACAAAGCATCACAAGACTCATGATAAAATCACTAATGTTGGCAACACAGCAGTCCAGCTCTATTTCCCAGTCTCTCTTCAACCAACGCTGATGGCAACTGGGGGTTGATTATGTATTGTAAAACCTTTCCTGATACAGTTTTATTGCGCTGTTTTTGTGATCAACAAGACAACATCTGCAAAACAGTTTTGAATCACAGCTTGAAGTTCTAGATAGATTCATATAAAGAGACTCCAGTATATTCGCTGGTTGCTAGCCCATACTGCTACATCTTCACTGCCTGTGATAGCTAGATTAAAGCTAGCATGGGTATACCTACCCGAGCTGCAATCACACCTTCACTTGCAGTGTAGACATACCCTTAATCATGTTTACTTTCAGCCCAGTGATTTAGGAAGGGGAAGCAATGGCATTTCCTTTATCATCAAAGGTTTCCTCTCAAATCATTTTAAATTTTGGTGGAAAGAGGAGAGAATGGGAGTTTTGCTCCAAAAATTTCAGTGTTTCCTATTAACCACCAGTCCTCCGAGGAAAAGTTGTGGCTAGAGCTGGGATTGAGGTACAGGATTCCTGTGTTCTGGTCCCAGCACTGCCACTGGCTTGCTGAGTAAGTGGGTCATCAGCACCTATGTCTCTCAGCTTACTCATGCATAACATTGACAATGCCACCTAGCCTGCAGGGAAATCATGATATTTGCATGTTGCTTGCAAGAAGCTTTGAAATTCTCTGTTGAAAGACACGATAAGGGGTTCTTATAGTGTAATCTAGTGCCACATTTCTGCCTATTCTTTGCTTGAGGATTCCAGCTAGACTGACGTCTTTTTTGATTGTTAACCAGTTTACTGTATCTATATGTCAAAAATACATTTTCCTTCTCCCTTCATAGAGACCACAGGATAAAATACACTTGCTGCAACTAAATTTAGCAAAGATATGAAGGTAAATTATCTGACACCATACATACCAAAACCAGCATTAAAGCAAAAATAACTGTTTTGGGTAATCAATCCAGCCTGTTCACTAAACTAGCTGGCTAACAGCCAGAAGTTAGCAGTCTGAAGGGGATTTATACAATCACTTCCCCCAACCATCCAAAAAAACAACAAAAAATCACACACCACTTTTCCAGAAGAGCATTCACAATTCACCAATTCCTTCTCAATCAAAAGGAATGAGTAGAAATGCTTCTGTTCATTTTAGAATTCAGACACAGTTCTTGTGATCAGTCTCCTCTCATGTTTACCCCCCTTTTAGGTTTCTGAGTTACAATTTACCCGCGAGTTTTTATGGATTATGTAAAAAGTTATTAATAACATATGGTTTCAACTAGTACAGGAAAATCCTGGATGAAGCAGTTTGCCAAATGACCTTTTTTTTCCCCATTACATTCAAGATTAAGTCTTCTAATGAGAATATCTACTCTTTAAATTACATTATTCACTAATAAAGAAGAGACCTATTCAAATCTTTTTTTTTTTTATTTTCAAGCAGCCAGGTTCATACAAAACTACGATGGATTAGATGGCTGCTTTAGAGAACACCTAAACAAATTAATACCAAAGTACATGAAAAATGGATGCACAGATTATAAGGCCAGAAAGGCTTACTGTGATCATCTAATCCAGCGTCCTAGGTAACACAATCCACAGAATTTCACCCAGTATTTATGAATCAAGCCCATGACTTGTTGCTGAACAAGAGAATGGTAGGGTCACTTTCTATTAAGTTTCCATTGTATATTAAGTTTCCACTTTATATTAAGTTCTGTATAACTTTATAAAATATCTACTATCATTTATTAAAATATCTACTAACCATTTCTTAGTTTTTATTAACTATTTATTTACTATTTTATTAACTATTTATAAATGGCATCTGAATATAAATGTAACAATATAAATTGTAGAAATGCCATCTTATATGCTACTATCCAAAGGATCCCGTGTGCTAGACCTAGCTACTGACCAAGGGGGCTCTACCTACTGGTTAAAGGGAACCAATGCCCCCATGTTGCCAACCCCAGGGGTGATTTAGACAAAACCTGACATTGCAGCAGGGCTCCCAGGTTATGGAGATACCCAACCCAGGTACAGATTGAAATGTTAGGGTGTGGAGATTATGGCCCACTCTCCAGAACCAACTGAGGCATAATACAGCCTGCTTTGCACAACAGAGCTCTTGAGGCAAGAAGTTCTTGCGCATTCAGGGTGTCTTCCCTTGTTATCATACCCATGGCTGGGGGGGTGGGGGGGGGGAGGAGGAGAGGGAGAACACATGAGGACACAAAAGACAAGTCACATAACCTGTCTGCCTCAGTTTTCCCAATTGCAAAAATGGGACAAAACTCACCTACTTCTGAAAATGTTCAAAGTGCTTTGCACACATTAATTAAGATGAAAATACACTTTACTTCTAGGCTCTGCGCTACTGCCCTCTACTTCACAGAACTCTCAGCAGCTGGGAGCTTCCTATCCAACTGGATATAAAAGAGACACCGCTCTCTTGACAGCTCTGTGTGACCCACATCTCCCCCTTGAGCCAGCTGATGTAGTATCTAAATGTCAAAGAGTTTATCAGTACATAATTGAAATGCTGTGGGGGGTGGCAGGAAGTGTATTAGTGAAATTATGAGGCAAAATTTATGATATATAAAAAGTGCAGCTTATTCAGACTAAATTTATTATAGACCATTTGAGATGAAACATCAAGTATGCATGAAATCTTAACACTAGCATAATCCAAAAGGGAGAAGAAGAGAACAGAAGTCACTGCAGGCTTTTAAAGAAGAATCTAATTCTGCAGCTTACCAGGCAAAACCATAACTAGTTTCAAGTTTATATTTCTCCTATCCAGGTATCTATAACATATAAATAAAGTATAAAAATGAAGCTCTGGAAATTAATGGGTGGAAACTATAGGAACAAGATGGCAAAGAGTGGATATCAATGGTTTCAAATGTATTTTCTGTTACAGTCTATGGGGTAAAAGCATAATGATTCACAAGAGATCAGGACTGGGACTCTGTCTTATGTGTTTGTACAGTGTCAAGAAAAAAACAGATGGCTGATCGCCGTTGGGATTTCCAGGCATTTCTATAATAAAAAATAATGTCTGTTTCCACATCAGAGGTATGTACTTCAAGTTGTTTTCAAGTGAAGTTTTTTGGTCCATTCCACGAGTGGTGCTGAGAAGCTCTGGAGGCTGCTGTCTTAGCCCTCCTCTACTTGAGGTTATGATCTGCCACACTGCAAGGTCTCTGAAGGCAGGTATGTAAAGGGAGGAGAATAAGGGACAGAAATCTGATTAGTCTTCAGTCATGCAAATGGCTTCAGTAGGTGGAGAATCAGGAGCACAAGAAACACAGCTGTGATCACCAGTGGGCCAGAAACTGAGCTAGATTCTCAGACCTAGAGAAGGGTCCCTTTAGGGTGTGACCTCAGGGTCTAGGAATGTCACTCTAGCCAGTATCATAAATACTACAATCTAGTTCTTGGCACACATTCCACCCAGCTCCTCTCTTAGCTCACTATTTGCACCAGACGAATACACTACAATTTAAAATACTGGTTTACATGGAACTAGATCAAAGCAGCCAATATAAATTGACCAGGTCACTGAGGCATTTTAAATGATATCCTTTTTGAATGCTTTATTTTCCAGATTAAGCAACAATCAAGTACATTGGCATGGCAAACCAGAGCAGTCTTTGGTGCCAGTTAATTAAGGAGTCTAAAGAGGAGGTGACACAAGAGAAACAGGACTGACTGTTGTGTCAAAAATCCATACACTCTACTATGGCCAGCCAAAGCCTGCACATCAAACTGTAATAGTTCCAACCATCAATATGATTGCATCAACAGCACTCATGTTAACAACTCCTTCAGAACTCAATGGTATAAGAAGTCTCACCACCTCCAGTGAGTTTTGTTTATTTATTCACTTTAATAGTAGTACTGGGAAAAATAATTACCCCACAAAGTTGTATTAAAATTAAGGGCCTTAATCTGAAGAAAGCAACATGTAGGACATATGAGAATACACTGCAAAAACCTATGCACAATGGGATGAGTCGGGGCAGAGGTTAACTGAACTGTGATTCCCCCTGTTTTTACAGAAAGGGAAAGATTTTTTTTTTTTTTTTACAAAACCCAGTATGAAAACAAATATCATTAAATGTAAACACACAAAGCAGGTTCGTTTTGGTTACATTTAAAAGTCCTCTACAGCGTTGGAAAATATGAAACTGCCACCACAGAATTAATACTAAAGAACAGTAAATAATAAATGTAGGATTCCACAAAACAGTAAATGTACAGTAAATTGCTGCTAAATAGTAATTAGCAATTATTTTAGTAAAAAATAACTAAATTTTCCAAAGTAACTAGTGATTTTAGGTGCCCAGCCTCAGAGACCAATTCTGGAATCGCTGCCATCTCGCCATAATACCACCTGCCTTCATGGAGCTGTAGTGAGGCTTAATGTTTGTATAGCAAACTGCAAGCCCTGGAAAGAATATACTATGTAAGTATTATGGGAGTGGGGAGGAGAACAATATTTCAGCAGAAAACAGCGCTCTTTGGAGTTAAATTTAGAACCTTAATACCACTTTATTACACAACATGAATGCAGGGTCTGCCTGGGTTTAATAACTATACTAATTATTGGCTATGGGTATGAAACTTTATATCAAGATCAGCTAACAGTGTAGAACTGCAAGGAACAGGTTGTTTCATACTTTAACACACTGGTTTGAGCAAGTATTCTTCAAGCAAATACAAAAATCCAAAATCACGTTGGCCAGTGGCCATCAGATAGAAAACACAATGAAGAAAGTTACGGTTGAGCAGTTACACAAGTTTGGGGTTTTTGTTGTTGTTGTTATTTCTTTTTTGGGGGGTGGAGTGGGGTGGGGTGGCGGTGTTAGTGAAAAAGAAATCCATACCTCTTGAGCAGTTTTCTCTGCCAGAGGTTTCCTAATTCACCCGCAGGCAAATCATGCTTTCTTTGAATTTTTACTGTGAAATTAACTGCTCATAATTTTATCATGGCGTTTTTCTTAAAGCCCCAGCATCTGGATTCAGGTCATTATTTGAAAATTGCAGCTTTCACATGTTTTAAAAAATAAGATTTTAACTCTCATTGTTGTTAAGAAAAGCTTAAAAAGAGTAAAGGGTCAAAAACCAGAAGGCTAATATAAAGGACCCCAATACGTGTTTTCTTTAAAATCTCAATTTTCAAGGGTCTGACTTACGATTTTTGAATGCTTGGGGTTGCTGATACTATTAACCAGAGAAGGCTGAACCCATTTACATAGTACAGGAGTGGTAAACTATGGTACTGTTCTAAAATGCCTACATGGAGTAAAGTGTCAGTCCACTGTTTAACTTGAGGCTTTACTGACATTACAACAGCAGATTCTACCATGTTCCTAACTTAAGGATCACAGTCAAACAGACAGGTTATAACTACTCTTCTAATTTTAAATGCTTATATATGAGAACGTATCTTTTTTGGTGCTCTCCCTCAAGCATGACAACCCTCCCTCTTACCCCACATACACAGATACTATGATTTGTGCTAAAGAGACAGAAATAGCAGTTTGACAGAGGCCCAAGTGCATGATCCGACACGTGCAGCTGTCTAAATAGCACCACTCTTGGCTTCACTGTGTGCTAATGGCATTCCTTCCGCTTGGTCTCCTCTCTCCACTTTTCACCGGAGCTTAAAAAGTCAGCCACTTCCAACTCCACCAGGACTGAAGTGCTTACTTAACAAATAGGAAAAATAGTCACACAACTGGGTAAGATTTCATTCACTTTGGAAGAGATTCAAAAAATCTTTGGTCATATGGCAGCAACCCGACTGTCTGATTTCTGTAGCTTTATGGAGTAACTGTTTGACGGTGGGTTTTTATTTTCTTTCCATCCATAAGGTGTCTTTAGAAAAATAGCCATTCATATTATCTATATTTGAATGAAAAATGCAGAGATGTGAAAATAATGGCAGAGAGATCGTTAGCTGTCTGGCTGTCATTTTCTGAGTCAATTTTTTATAGTACAAACAAGACTTCTGCTTTTGTATGTGCATGCTTTTCTTAGGTGTCCCTTTGAAATTCTACATAGTCTGGAACAGTTTTAAAAAAAATTAACATGAACTATTCCTGCTAATTTGCTAACCTAGCAGAGATATGTCATGACTTTGTCACTGTTTAGGCAGACACTTTACCTAGATATAGAGTGGCAGGGAAGAGAATAAGTTCCAGCATTCCTCTTCTCATATTTTCAGACATATCCCATCATTGGCGGACTTGAAATCCTGACACAATGTGGTGGCCCAACATTCCTATCACTTAGCTTCCCTCCCCAAGCAGCAGCGCAACTGATGAGCTTCGAGAGCTAAAAATATCAGCCAAAAAATTTCTCTTCTCCAAAGGATTAGGTGTCCCAGAGAGAAAACCCACTGGATGACAGTGAAATCCAGGTAACACACAATTGTATGTAGGCCTTGGGAAACATCTAAAACTTGTACAATTGAGATATCATAAAAATGAATTTTGGGTTGGATGTGAATTTCAGACAATACAGATATCTGGGGTTTGGGGAAAAAAATAAAAAAGGCTTTATTTGTGATGTTGTAGTCATGGCTGAGTATTCACTAGACATGGGCTTTGCAGGAACAAATTATGAGAAACCACCAGCATTCTTTACCAACCAACAAGAGAGAACCCTTTCAAAGAGATGACAAGAATCTCAAATGTCACTTCAAGAGATTGCTAGCAGAATATGGACCTCTTATGTCTCTATCACCAGATGGAATCCAGCCTTGATAGCAAACAAAACTTATCCAATCCTATTTGGTGACCTCAGCGCAGTCCCTACTGAGCTAGTATTCACATCACATAAACCCCCATCTCACTTAACAACAGTACACACCCAACTTCAGTGAGAGGGAAACTTGCACCATATGTGTTCTGTGAATACAAAAGAGGCTTTAGTCTCCAGGGCTGTCAATCTGGGACTTTTCACCAGCACTCAATTCACTAAAATGGAAACCATTCCTTCAAAGAAAATTAATCCTAGTTATCAAAAGAGATTGAGGAGACAGAGAACATCAGTATTGCAAAATAAAGTGATGGAATAACATCTCTAAAATGCTTCCAGAGTCCATAGAACTCTGATAGATTTATAGATTACAGGGTGATTAAAAAACCTGACGAGTCTTAAATGTTAACTAGCGTACCTAGATACTGTTAAAGGTTGAGCTGGTCTAGCTTTAGCAATTAAAAAAAAAAGTCTTCCTTGTGTTTGCCAGTTTGAGCACAGAGCACTAGATTTCTGCTTGGCTCCACCCACAGAAGAGTTTATACCATTGATGAGGAAATTAACAGGTGTAGTATTGGGTTTGAGTTAGTGACGGTTCCGCACACCTGGAGGAAGGGGGAGGGGAAGTTTGAAGGAAATATCAAACATCTGCACAAATCAATGAGTTCAATTTAATTACCTGCCAACAGAAAGATTAAATAGGGTGCAACAGGTGATGTTGAATCTTCCTAACCGATTCCACTATTTGAGGGGATTGCTCATCAAATTGAACTTTTTTTAAATGATGTAAAATCAAACATCACCCACGAGATATTGTTACAGTTCCCATCTCAAACTGAGTATATTGTATATAGAAATGTGGGGGGGTTGTAGGGAGCCTTGGTTTCCCCATCTCCCTCCAGTGCTCTAGTTCCGCTGTAAATGAGGTCTGATGGACTAGCATTGGAATAGTAGCTCCAACTCAGGAGGAAAGATATACAGGCATACTATTGGTAGGATTCTAAAACAACTCATCACACTGGTATAGCTCCCATTAACTTGAAATGGGAGAAGAGGTAGGCCAACACTTTGAAAGACCACCCCATATCTAAGAACAAATTTGTGAGTATACAAGTGACCTCCACAGAATAGATAACTCATGGTAACCTCTCTCTGATACAGAGACAGAGATCCACATTAAGCACACGTAAAGTCTGTCCAGTACCACTCTTGATTCAAAAACATGCCAAGTAGACATAGGGACTTTATATGTTCCATTCTATGCATCCGATGAAGTGGGCTGTAGCCCACGAAAGTTTATGCTCTAATAAATTTGTTAGTCTCTAAGGTGCCACAAGTACTCCTGTTCTTTTTATAGGGACTTTGGTGTAAAATAGTTGAGCTTACATCCTGGGTAGATAATCTGGGTAGATAATCTTTGGTCTCTTCCCTGCCTTTCCATACTCATGTACTGTTGCAGGAGACTGAACCAGAAGGCAGACACAAGAGTGTAAGTTCCATTCCGCCAATCCATCATCTTATTTTAATACTTAAAATATTTTTAAATATTAAGATGTACTGCCCAGTCTGATGAAGTAAAAAGGGGAAGGTGATATCCGCATTTTCAAGAAAGCAAAAAGAACGGCAAACCCTAAATTGTGCCATGTAACCTTGGAGTTAATTTGATAAATTTGCCTTGAAAATATGATGAATAAAAGCAGACTACAACATTAAATAGCAATTCGTGTTTCACACTATATTGTTAGAGCAAAGATTTTCAAATATCACTCATGATTTTGGGTGTCCAAACTGAAACACCCTAAATGTGCCTGATTTTCACAAAGTGCCTACAACTCAGCTTCTGAAAATCAAAGCCCTTTAAATCATCTCCAGTTGGGGACCCAAATTCTGAGGCACACACAGTCACTTTTTAAAATCTTGGGCTAGATGGAAGAAGAATGCTAAAGCATACCCTCCACTGCATGTTTTTGCTGAATATATTTATTAAAAGGTCACTGAAGAAACTAAACAAGTTATATTCTTGTTTCCTGGAAGAGGCTTCCTTCCTATCATGAGTGCAAACAAAAAAACAACTGTGACCATTTCAGGTTCATTTTTACTCAATACGGATGTTTCAAAAATGCAACTTGACAAGTTCTATTGGCACCAAAGTGATTTGTAATTTGACGGGTTGCCAAAGAAAGATCCATTTATCCATCAGAGCCTTGTGTTGGGCAAGTGTTTGCTGGGACAATTGTTATCCATGTCAGAAAGCCTCCACCCTAATCATTAAATGCATTAAGTGCTAAAATGCATCTGATATTTCAAATGAAATCCAAGTGCTGTTGACATAAAAGGCTCACTGAACAAGAGCAAACAAACAAAAGATGGCCATATGAAAAGGGCACAAAAGATGTCCTTGGAATAGCACCATTACACCTGTTCAATCAATTGTATTTCTTTGCTAATCAATAGATTAAATACAATATTTCCAATATCAGTTTTGTGTAACTTTTCCTCCTTCTATCATGCATGCATGGAAGAAAATCATACTCATCCAGTCTAAAAGTGAAGAGTACATTCCATGTCAGGTCAAAAAGTAAAAAGGGAGGGAAAAGAAGGAAAAAAAACACACCCTGCACAATGTTAAATACCTAACAGGAAATGACAAATCAAATGGGAATTACTGTAGTAAAAACATAATTAAAAATTTGATTGAAGTTAAACAGAATTTACATAACACTGCAAATTAACTTTACTCTGAAAGTCTTCACTGAGAAAGCAATAAAAAGGCATTTCATTAGTAATCTATATTTAAACAATACACACAATAGAGCTGTTCTAATGAGAAACATAGGGTTTTTAATAACAGCCGTTTCCAATGGCCGCCAAGAGACATTGCTATCACTAAGACTGCTGTGTATTAGCAAACAAGCTTTGGGGATATCATTTATGGATTATAGCCACAAGAAACCAATGGACAGATAAATGCAGGTTCTTTCTGTACAGCTATTATAAATGAACTGAGTTGAAAACAGGAGTACAAAACCCTAAACTTAATACACTGGGTGAAATCCTGGTTCCATCTTAGTCAATCGCAACTGAGACTTCAAAAGAGCCAAGATTCTACCAATTTTTCTTAAACATAAGCCTTCAGGAAACCACATTTCTATTGGCTACACGTTACACTTCACTGTAAGTTCTTTGGGCAGTGATGTCGTTTTGTTATATGCATAGACAAGTATATTCCACAAGGAGGCCAGAAAACAAATATTAAATGGAAATAATACCATTTTTATAAAGTGCATCTAATCCCTGCACAATGTTTAGCTAATGTGAATTTTTCTCAGTTCAACAGGACTCATCACCAAATGAAATAACCAAAATGCCAACAGGATGAGGAAGAAAAGAAATGTACTACAACTACCCAATGAAAACCAACTTGAAAAACATGGTGCAGGACATTAATTCATCTTATATTTCATTTGATTTTGTGGGTTTAGTTCATTTTAACTTTTGTCTTATTCTTTACAATGGAGGAACACTGGGTCAACTTTTATTTAGGCAGCTCCGACAATTCTTTAATGCTGTTCATTTTGGCAGTTTACAACAATAGTTTTATTTCATTTTTCTGAAAAAAGTACTGATTTTCAATGCTTTTAAGTGCCTAAAGATGGAGATAGGTACTTTTGTAAATCTCACAAGGTGCCTAAGTGTTTAATTTGCATTTTGGGCTCTTTATCTTTAGACACCTAAAAACTAAAAAAATTGTCCCTGAGCTACCAGGCAACAGGTACTATTTAAAAAAAAAAAAAAAAGAATCCCAATCAATACATCAAAAAGCCAAGACAATAAAAAACATCTTGTGTAGATTTCAAGGGTTTTGGATCCAGACCATGCATTTTTATGCCCTCTGTAAAATGCCTGGCATGCCTTTCAGTTATCCAATATACATATACATACTACAACAATGAAGTAATAACAATGGGCTCCATGGCATTATATAACAATGATCCAGACATGGGCAGAATTCAGCTGCCCGGCAGAGGCATGAGGAAATAGATGACCACTTCATCATCATAGCTGTAACAGACACTGAGGTTAAAATGGAGGCCTAGAGTGAGAAGAAAGAAGGGAACTCACCTTCTTTGTTCCACTTGTTTTTACGTGTTATTGAAATATCCTTACTCCAGGTAAAGCATGCCAATTATTTTTAAAAATAGAACTTCTACTATTGTACCCATTACTTTCTGCCACCATTGGCATTTCACTTCATGGTCATGCCAGCTTCTACCCTTCTCTAAAAAATTAGCAACTAACGTCAGAAAACTACAAATTCTCCCAATTTACTTTTTAAACAAGAAATGGAAGCTAAAAACCCAGCATAGCCACAGGGTTAAGCGCCAATTAATCTTATAGCCTTGCAATTAGTTCCATTTAGTAGAGCAACCTAAGAGGGAAAAGAAAATTTGTTTTAAATAGTCATCCAGCAACTTCACCTTCCCATTGACAGCCAGGACACTTCCACAAGGAAAAAAAACACCCTACATTTGGAGAGGTTCAATAACCATGAGAACGACTGTCTATCTTCTCCCCAACCTGCTTAAATATTCATCCAAAAAATTAGCCCTCGTTATTTTTCATTTTCAGGATCTTCTTGGTTCTTAGGCCTATTGCCATCTGACAGCAGTGAGCTAAGCTGGTGGTAAACTGGGATTGCTGCAGCTACTGTGCATAACATGTTCCTGTTCCTGTTAACTTGTTCCAATTTCGTCTATGTCTTCCATCTGCGGTACTTTGCCATAATTCTGGATGGCGAGATCTGTGAGGCTGGGATGGTCTAATTTATAAGCATCTAGTATAATGGGGCCTAGGATCCTGGACTGGGGCCTCTGGGCACTACTGTAAGACAAAATACCCAACAATGAAATGAGAAAGGTTGTTCCTGGGGGATTTATGGTACACACATGCATATTTAGTACATAACTGCAAATATGGAATGACACAGTCCCTGCCTTGAAAACCTTCTACATTCTATGTTCTTGACAGGCCAAAACAAGAGAGATGACAAACAGCGGAGATGGAATCAGGTTAGGAAGAACAAGGAGTTATGTTAGAAGGTTCATGTCACTGCTCAAAATATAGTCACATCCACATCAATGGAGGTGCTCCCCTCTGTTCACTGACATTAGTGGATGTAAGTGACTCACTTATTGTGGTCACCCCAGAGGAAGTGCTTTCATAACAGACTTAAATGATGACAGTGCAGTAGTTGGCAGATAAAGGTTGGAAGGGCATTTCATTTATTGGAGGCTGGATAGCCATCTGTCTTGGATGGTTTAGACACAGCAAACCCTGCATCTTGGCAGGGAGTTAGACCAGATGACCCTTGCTGTCCCTTCTCACCCTATGATTCATATAGAGTAGCATGAACAATGGCATGGAGATACTTGTAGTAGAAACAGATTAAGGTATCAAGGCTCATGTTGCTGGCAGAGCAGAGGGAGTAAAGACAACACAGTCAGACTAGGTGAAATACATATGAAAGTGTCAAAGTGACCTAAGACCTTTAAAGCAAGGGCAAGCCCTTTAAATCAGAGGTGATGGAGAAAACAGAGCCAGTGGAGTTATTCAAAGATGATGATAATGTGGCCGGATCAGTAGGCAATTTTACAAGCTGCATTTTGTATGGCTGAGAGGGGATGATGTGGATGTCTGAAACACCAAAGATCAGGAGGTTGCAGTAATCAAGATATAAGATGAACAGTGCATGGATGAAAGATGGTCTGGACAGAGCTACAGAGTAAAAAAATAAAATCTCATTAGAAAGCGCTGTGGCAAAGTGTATTCACAGATGGCACAGCTGGAAGACTTGTTCAGTTTAACAGATTGGGATGCAGGTAGGGACTAGCAGGTTGATGCTCCACCCAGATAATACCTAAGTAGTTCTTATAAATGGTGAGATAGCAACTGGAAAGGTTGGAGATTATAGTCTCATTCCTGATATCAAGAGCTTGTCCATTTGTTATAAGAACTCTCTGTTTATGGGTCTTGTTGGATTTCCATATGCTGTTGGATGACCAGATAGGATCACTTGCCAGGAGTGTCACCGGCAGTTGCCAAGGAGGCTGAAACATTTCCCTTTGAATGAAGACTATGCTTTTGTGACTCAAGGTTGGATTATTGCAATGTATTCCACATGGGATTATATGTTTGGACTATTCAGAAGCTTCAGCAAGTGCAGAGAAGGGTTGCACTACGTGATACTCCGCATGGAACACATTACACCATAGCTCTGTGAACGGTATGGGCTACTGTTACAGATTGATTGATGTAATTCATAGCACATGTCAATATTAAGAACGAAAAAACTGCATGGGAGATTTACCAAACGTGGCACTGCCAACCAAAGTGGTCTGTGAACGGTTGTATCTGAGATATCTTATCAAGTCTTTGAAAGGCAGCTACTCATCACTGTCTAGGGTTTTCTCTTCACAATGGACAATCTCCTAGAAGGTAGAGAATGAAACTGTTTTACTAATGTCTATTGTGTGTCTCTGTCTCCAGAAAAGAGTTTGGAAAAACTTGTTCCATTTAAAAAATGTAATAAGCATGTCCAGGGGGGAAATTGAGGTTTTGTTGGTATCTGGACAGTAATTGATGCTGACAGTCAGGCCAGACTAGTGAGAGAGCGGATTGCTTTCAAGAGATGTAAGCAATTCACTTTTTTCCTCACTCGAAGATAAGACAACCTTATCCTGCTTATGAGAAGTGTAAATCTAGAGATATTAAGCAAACTATTTATTTTGTTTTAATTCCACTTCCTCTCAAATAAATCTTACTTTTGCTAAGATTACTATTGAATGGGTAATTTCAGGTAATTGCCCCCAGTGAGAAAAGAGAGTACTCCATCTCCTCTAAAGAGATGCCGAGGAACAGGGTCAGCTTGAAAGGATTAAATTTTTATCAGTAAATATTCGTAAATGTCGATTTCACCATGCACACACAAACCTACGAAAAATATTTTGATCGATAATAGTAATTTGCACAAAGACAAATGCTCCTTGAGATTATATTAGAGTTTAAGGATATTTACTTTGTATATTTTGACAATTTATGTTTTAACGTTTATAAACCTTTAACTTCTTGAATCTCAATATCTGTTATTAAATAATTATTGTCTGACTCCCCCATAATTTCCAGAAACTGTGAAAATTTAAACTTGAAAAAATATTTTAAAATGCTTAACAGTAAAAATTGATAGCTATCAAAATTATAAAAAAAATAAAAATTGAATTCTGCCAAGTCTACCTATAACCCACCCCCTTGGGTCTCAATCAAGGCATACAGACAAACGTGTCCTCTCCCAGCGGTTTGGTTTGCCATCAGTCTGCAACAGGAGAACACAAGGGGAAAACCCAAAAACACCAAGAGATTTTGCAGTGGTGTTAGTCACAGCTCCCTGCTGATTTCCATGTCACGATTAAGATGTTGGTTTTATCCAACAAAACCTTAAACAGTTTGGGCTCTGTCTATTGTAAAGGCCTCCTCTTTTCATGTCAGTTGTGATCAATGCTAAGGTAATCAAGCTCTTACTCCCTTTGTGTAAATGATAGGGGGATGAGGATACTGCTCTCTTCAAATGGGCCTTGGCTCTGGAAATTAAATTTCCTTTTTGATCCATCAGAGCCTTTTTGATAACTTTTAGGGCCCATTTGTCCTTCTGGTCTTTCCTGGGAGATGTGATTTTAAAGAGTTGACTGCTGGGAGAGTTGACTGTTGGCTTTGAGTCAATATGTAAATGTTTTTGCCCAATTACTGTTTTACAATATCGGACACAATGCTTGACAGAGTTATGAGCCCATTTAAAATTATTTAAAGGAAGAAAGATACAAACTTCCCAACATCATTTGTTTAATAATATTGCCCACCTCTCAAATCTTCTCCTTTTCCCAGACCCTAATGTACTCTAGACCCACTGGTTATTACAATTATATCATGTCCTACAGGAAAGCACACAACATGTTCATTAATAGAACATGTACACTTTAAGAAGTGGCAATAAACCAATAACTACAGACTGACTCTTGTTCCTCTAGGACAGCGGTCCCCAAACCTTAGAGGATCGCACCCCCACTTACTCCAGCAGGGCCGCAGCTCGGGGGGCGGACAGGGAGGTGGACAGGTGTAAAGGGCTGCAGCTGGGGATGGGTCTGGGTCTGGGTCTGGTAGCGGGGCCATGGCCAGAGGCAAGGCTGGCACGGGGCCGTGGGTGGATCTATGCCGAGGCTGGGGATGAAGCCAGGTGCAGGAGCAAGGGGATGCACCCCACACTTTGGGGATCTCTGCTCTAGAAGATGACACTTCAGAAGATTATTCCAACAACTACCCCACAACTTCCCCACCAACTCAAAAAGCAATCACATTCTGCTAAATATGATGTGGAGCCAAAACTAACTTGTGGTTCTTGCCATCCGTGTGTACCCTATACAGAAAAGTCACTCCTCTCAGCCTTTCCTGCTCTTGCCCACTGAAAAATTAAGAGCTTAAAGCAGCACAAAGTTATGTTTTATTCTAAAAGGGCCTATGGCGAAATAAAAAAAAATTGTCTGGAGAAGGGATGTTTGAGGAAAGGCCCAGTAACTACTGAGAGTGCTTAAATCATAGAACTGACGGACTGAAAAGAGAAGCTCTAGACAAGTGGTTTCCAATCACTGCTACACAGATACTTAGGCTTCTTCTGATTAGTGCTCTATGCTTCCCCATTCCCACCTTAATGATCTGCTTCTGTGCTAGGTCACCCCAGCGCCATCTTCCAGTTCAGCTGTTTATACTCTTCCCCACAATGGCACATGGGATTCCCACAGTCATGGTATGGAACAGTCCAAGCTCATTTGTGGGTGACATAACTGAATGGAATGTGGTGGGCACTGGCTGAGAAAGTTGAGCAGAAAAGCTATGAACCAATGCTCAGTGTAGTATGTCATGAGGTACTTGTACTGCTACTGATTTTGCCACTGGACAAAAGTTATATAGGGGAGTGTTTTCAAAAGGCACAAAGGCACCAAATTCCCACTGAAAATCTATGGCAGCCAGGGGCCTAAAGCCTACCTGTGTCTTTGAAAATCTCCCCCTTTGTGACTTGCAGTTCTCTGCAGAGAATTGCAACAGCTTTTCAGTAGCAATTAAAGTGCCTTTCTCTCTTCAAGGAGAATTCTACAGGATAGATGAGGAAGAGGACCAACACTTCAGAAAAACAAACCAACCAACCATGTGGTGGCTGGAACCCTAGAATTTCCATCTTTTATTTGGATTTCTGAAAGATAAAATGTACAAGGTATATGTTCATTAAAAACTCCACAAAGTATGTAAGTAACACATGTTTCGGACTGACCAATGTCACGTCCAAAGATGTTTTCTGGAGCAGAAAGCTTGCTTTCATACCATGGTGATGGGAAACCTTAGAAAAAGACAGATTACATTGGAAAATCCACCCAGGTTTTGTCTCCCTGACACAGGGAGGGAGCATGCATGGCACTCTTCGAAAAATTGTACAAGCACCAGTGACTCAAGTGGCCAGGTTATATGTTTCTGCTTTGCCTTGGGTAATGTTTCTTGAAAATCTTTGCACACAATAACCTGTTTATTACACACTAGTTTTTATGTAGAATTGAATAAATTAAGGATTTTTCACCCAGCTGAGATTTACTCAAATTAACTTCTCTGTTATCTCTCCATTTCCCATTTCATAAAATGGGCTCCTTTTGGAGGAGAAAATGAAACAAGCTATAATATAGGTCAGGTGAGAAGTAAAACAAGTGGTACAATAAACCTAACACAAATCTGTGTCTTGGTAAGAAGATAATCCCAGAAGGTCTGCTTGTTACTCTAAGAGCTGATTTCTCCAATTGGCTGGGGTAGGTATTGTCCCTAGACCCACTCTGGAATGATGATCTCAGGAGAAAAGAATCATCACCGTCAGTTCCAAGAAGAGGATCAACACACCAGAAAGCATGCTCCTCTCAGTGCTTTTCCTTTTATACTGTGATATATTTATACCCAGGAGAATGCTGCTCACGTGCAGCATCTGCTCTGGTCAGGGAGGCCCCTGCTGTTATCCAGTTTTACAACTGAGGCACAGGGAAGTCTTATGCTGGCTAAAATCCTCCCACATATTCTATAACCACAAGAAAACACATGAGCCAAGGAGGGTTGGGTTGTTTTAAAAAGTGTTCCTCAAATCCTGATTAAGCACTCTTCACATAATACATACATAATCAATAATAAATGCTTTTCATCCCTAGATCTCTCAGTGGTTTACCAAGAAGATCTGTATCATTATCCCCATCTTATAGCTAGGGCAAAAAAGTGACTTGACCAAGTTTACCCAGCAAACCAGTGGCAGGAGCTGGAACCCAAAGTCGATGCCCAGCACTCTATCCATTAGAAGACACTGCCTCTCTTACCAACATACATTTATGATCTGTCCATAGAGGAGCCTTGCAAAATTCTATTTGTCTAGTAATACATAATTAGTCATTTACATAATCATCATGTTCCCCCACCTTGGGTGGGCAAGCAGATTTTGTCCCTGTGCGTTCATTATAATTTTACAAGGCAGCCATAGAGTAGGCTTCCAGGATTTTACGAACAATGGTGCTTTATTTTAGCTCATCGCTTTTCCAGCCTCTGCCCCCTCACTCCGTGTTTTAGACAGTAATCTCCTTAAGGTGCAGCCCATGTGTCTCCTATGTTCTATAAAGTGTTGTGTACATTTATGACAAATATAAAGGTTTAATTAAATACATGACAATGAAAACAAGATAAGAAAGGGGTGTTGCCCTCATGCTGGGTGCAGCCCAGCTCCTCAGGACATGGAAAAGAAATGCTCCAATAAGAAATGCTGGAACACTGGTCTAGTGGTTAAACATTGGATTGAGAAAAAGGAGACCAATGGTGCATTCTTGGGTCCGTCACTGACCAGCTGTGTGACCTTGGTCAAATCAATGGATCTCTCTGTTCCTGTTTCTACTCCCAGCTTTTGTGTGACTTGTCTATTTGCACTGAGAGTCTTTTTGAACAGAGACTGTCTCTTACTACGTCTGTACAGTGCCTAGTAAACACAATGGGGGGCTCCCAATCAGTGTTCCCTCAAATTTTTTACATCATCACTTTCATATTGGTGGGGGTGGAGCTGAGGTGTTCGGAGTATGGAAGGGGCTCAGGGTTGGGGCAGAGGGTGGGGATGCAGGCTCTGGCTGGGGATGAGGAGATTGGGGTGCAGGAGGAGGCTCAGGGCTGGGGTGCGGAGGGATGAGGGCTCCAGCAAGGGGCGAAGGCTCTCTGGCGTGGGGTCGGGGATGAGGGGTTCAGGGTGAGGGAAAGGGCTCAGGGCTGGGGTGCAGATGATGGGTTTGGGAAGCAGACTGCCCATGGGCTGCAGTGGGGAGAGAGGACTCCCCCAGCTGTCTCTCGCACCAGCAGCTCAGGGCTGGGGGAGAGGCACTTCTCCCCGGCTGCAGCAGCTCCAGCGGACCTGGTCCGGGCTGAGGGAGGGGCTCCTCTCCCCAGGCCGCAGCAAGCCCGGGGCAGCTCCACGCTGAGGCTGGCAGGGAGGGACGCCTCTCCCTGCCACGGCCAGGGCTGGATTAACTCTCCTGTGGGCCTGGGTTTATTAGATTTTGTGGGGCCCCTGTATACAAGTCTTTTTTCTAATTTAAAACAAAATGATCACAATTATGGCATCGAGGCTATTAATTCTATACTAAACTTGCCTTTTAATTAACATAAAGCCATTCTGTGTTTACATTTCAGTCTTAAAACATGTAGAATATAGTTAAGTTAATTCAAAATAGTCTACTTCATACCTTAGAACAGCTGTTATATTAGTTTCTTTCTGGGAGGGAGTTTGGGTGCAGGAGGGGACTCCAGGCTGGGGCAGAGTGTTGGGGTGCAGCAGAGGGTGAGGGATGCGGGCTCTGGGAGGAAGTTTGGTGCAGGAGGGAATTCTGACCTGGGGCAGGGGTTTGGGGTGCAGGATGGGGTGCGAGGTGTAGGCTCCGGCCGGGAGGCGCTTACCACAGGCGGCTCCCAGGCAGCGGTGCAACACGGCTCAGACAGGCTGCCTGCCTGCCTGCCATAGCCCCACACCGCTCCCGGAAGCAGCCGGCTGCTGACACGTTTCTGCACGCCCCTTGGGGGAGCAGGACAGTATGTCTCCGTGTGCTGCCCGTGCCCGCAAGTGCCTGGCCAATGGGAGTGGCAGGGATGGTACTGGGGGCGGAGAAAGCACACAGACCCTCCTTCTGCCTTCACCACCCCCACCAGGGGCCGTACAGACGTGCCGGCAGCCAGCCGCTTCCGGTGTGGGGCCTTGGCATGCAAGCAGCCTTGCTGTGCCACTGGACTTTTAGCAGCCCCGAGATCACGATCGACTGGCAGAGACTCCAGGATCGACCAGTCTATTGCAATCATCAGGTTGGTGACCACTGAATTGTACATAATTATGGATTTATTTTTGTGGGGCCGCCCCTTAGCCCAAGGTCCTGTGCTGCAGCCCCTAAAGCCCCTGCATTAATCTGGCCCTGGCAGCTCTGTGCTGGGGCCGGCAGGGAGGAGCGCCTCTTCCCACCGCAGCCTTGAGCTCCTGCGTGGGGCTTAATAGGCAGTTGCGTGGCCGCGCATCTTAGAGGGAACTTAGCTCCCATCTCAATTGGGGATAAGACAATAATAATAATACTATGTAACAACCTTGCCTCTATTCTTATCACCAAAGACCGAGTTTGAGAAGGGCAGCTACAGCAGAAAGCAGAAATACAGATTAGATGGAAGAGCACCAGTGACTGGACAGGCACTCTTTTGACAGTAGCACGGAGAGTGGGAGAGAGCCTCTGTTGTCTCAAACAGCCCCGGGTGGGGCTATACAAAACACTATACAGTTGCCAAATATTATTGGTAGGAGTAACATGAACTGTCACCTGATCGGGAGTAAAGGAGAAGTGTAACCACTGCTTCTGTAGAGTTCTCCTTTTGGGGCCCAGAGGAGATGAAGACATTCCACATCCCATTTGCAGCAGCCAATGACTACACGCACATCCCACCAGGCATTTCATATGGAATATCTGCAATTCACTTTCTCTCACTGGCATCTGAGGAGGGACTGATAACTACAGCGTGCCGCACTGCAATTTGCCAAATTTGGGGGTTTTTGAAAAAAAAAAAATTAAGCCAAAATATAGGTGGGTGGGGTGAGGTGGAAGGTTTGACCAGCTATTGAGTTGGTCAGAATTTTTTGATTTTCGAATAAATAAATAAATAAATAAATAAATTCAAAACAATAACAAAACTTAAAAACATTTCATGACACCCCCCCTCAGCCAATCATTTCTAATTGTTAATTATTTCTGTTTGAGTAAAGCCTAGAGCCCCCAGTCAAGACTGGGAGTCCATTGTGCAATGCACTGCGCAAGCACATAAAAAGAAACAATCCTTGCTCCAAAGAGTTTATAATCCAAACAGAAAGGACAAGGGTGGGAAGGGAAGGAGAGGCACAGAAAGGTGAAGTAATTTGCCTACAGTCACAGAAGGTCAGTGGCATTGCCAAGAACAAAACCCAGATCACCTTAGCTCCCAACCCAGTGCCTTTAAATTGTCACAGTACTAGTGTCCCCGTTCATGTACATTTTGCTTATTTCAGGAGCTGGGTACGAGCCATTAAAGCGTTCCATAAATATTTAATGTTAAAGGAGTTTGTTAAAACAAAGTGTAATTTGGATGAAGCTGTTGCGTCCCCCATACTATCCTTCTGGGCAGAGGGGAAGGTTCTCAGAGAGCTGAAATCAGCAGACAGGCAGCTCTCTGACTTGGTGAAGGTAACGTAGCTGTATGTCAGCAGTGCCTGACAGCTTCCAGAGCCAATACCTCTGACAGATGGGCAGGACCATTTTAGACCTGGACTAGGAGAAGTGACAATGGAACCAAGGCGCCTAAGAGACTTAGACATGTTTTGAAAATGTTACCTGGTATGACTTCAGCCAGCGAGGGAAGAACATTTGCTAGAGTTGTTTCAGATGGTTCAGTCATGTCAGTATTAGGGGTGTTTGTGGAACGCAGGAGAATGTTTCTATGTGCTCATAGGGTCTCATAATTATTCAAAACACCTACATATTCTTGTTTAGATGGACCAACAGATACAGAGGTTAAGTGATGTGCTCAAGGGCACACAGCAAGTCAGTGCAGAACCAAGGTCTAATAACAGAACCCTGCCATCCTGACCCCAAGCCTCCTGCTCTGACTAGTAGAAAATATTTCCTTTAAAAAAATTAAAATTTACAATTCTAAATATTGAAAATACATCCTAGTACTAGCATAATTCTTTCAATGACTTACACTAATTGCCCTCATTTTTTCTCCTTATTACTATTACACATTTGTTCCCCATTTCAGAATGCTTGTGATTTTTTCCATAGATTCCTAACTCAAGACAATTTGCTTTTAAAATCCTGACTGTAATTAATCAATACAAATCACTAGCTAAAATCTAGCCAACCTAAACAAAGAGCATGAAATATTTACTTTACTACAATATCAACATATTAATAAGCAGACAATCTGGTGTAGGCTTTTGGGATTTTTCCTCTTTTTAGGCAAATTGTCAGGGAAAATTAAGTTTAAAAAACTGCAAGCTAGACAAACCAATATACCTCCAGCTATGAAATTCCTACCTTTGAATTACATTCAACCACAGCATTTAAAAGTATTGATTGTACCTAAATTCCCTCCTACACGAAAACGATTAAGAGAAGTTGGAGCGCTGAGAAAAATACTAGTTCCTCAAGAAAATGAAAGACAGCATGAATGGCAAGATCTTGACACCTTCACCCGAGCAGTCATTCACACTAGTAATCCCGTATTAATGAGACCCTCTGATAAATAAGGTTTGCAAGTTTGGATTCAAAACAAACCTCTAAGGACAGATCTACATGGCAATTAGACACAGGGGGCTGGGCAGTGCCAGCTGACTTGGGCTTGTGGGGCTCAGGCTCGAGGGCTCTTTAATTGCACTGTAGCCCTTTGGGCTGGGGCCGAACTCAGGGACCCTCCCAACTCGCAGGGTCCTAGAGCCTGGGCCCCAGCCGCAACCTCGACACTGCAATTAAACATCCTCTTAGCCCAAGCCCTAAAAGCCCAAGTCAGCTGGCACGGCCCCAGCCTCGGGTTTTTAGTTGCAGCGTGGACATCCTGTGAGCCCCATACTTACTCCTGAGCGCTGATATGAATACAACAGAATATCATGCTTCCTGCCCCATTTATTTTATATGTAAGGTGCGTGGTGGGGAAGGGGGGGGGGGGGGGGGGAAGAGCAGGGAGAGCGTTGTATGAAATCCTGCTCCTTCATTAGGATCTATTATAGTAATTTATCTGTGGGATGCGGTCACGCAATTCCCATTACAGCTGATGTGACCTATGCACAGAGGGGGGAAAAACAGACATGGGAGCATGCAAGTGATGCCACACCGGGCAATTCTAACTCTCAGGGGATGACGTTTCTGATGGCTATTGGCAGATGCCCTTGGCTCTTCATCAAGGCTCCCATCATTATTAACACATTGCTTGATCTCTTTAACATGCTCAATCATTGCCCAGATTTTAACTAATGCCAGGTCTACCATGGGAAGAGCTGGGGGGTGTGGGGTAAACGTGGTAGTTGGATCAGCCAATGTGGTGAAGGACCAGACTCCTGTGATACCAAAACCCCTTGGAAAAGGGTCCCCTGTTCTTTACAAACAACTTTCACCTCAGACCTGACAAACTCACGACAGCAGACACACGTCTTTCAGGATATTTATCCATAAAGGGTAACATGTAAGGTAGCTACAGAAAGCTCATAACTTGTCAAGATTCATAATCATTGTGAGATGTCTGTACGAATAACATTTAAGGAATAATGTCTTTCAATATAAAGTGTGCTTTATGGACTTTGAAGTAACTGCAAACAATCAAAACCACCTGAAGGTAAAAAAGGAACTTTGCAAGACAGGGGTTCACCTTCTGTTAATGGGAACATAAGGCTGTTTTCAGTATAACACAGAGGGGGGAGAAGGCCACTGAATCCTTTCACTGAGGAGCCATCTTGAGGAGCAAGGTGTTCTCATAAAAAATTGTATCCTAGTTCTTACGAAACCAGCCAGCTCTGTATCAGAATGAACTTGATGGGGAAAACCTACTTTATTAGATAGGAAAGGTAACTATTAATAAAGTATAGATGCAGGTTCGCCTTTTGATTTTGTTTTGTATTGTAAACATTTGTTTCCATCACTCTCTCCTGTTTCTAGTTAAATCTTTATTGTTTCTTAAATAAACTGACTTTTGTTTTATAAATAAGTGCTCACAGGCACTGTGTGGTTCACAGGAGCGGCGGTCTAAAGTAAAACCAGTAAACTAGGGTATGCTGCACCTCAGGGAGCAGAGGATCTGGGATCTCTGTGAGTAGCCAGTATCAAGGGCTAGATAGCACGAGGGAACGATTCAAAGGCAATTGGGGATGGGGGTGCTCCTATTCTTAACCTGCAAGGCGAAGGTAGGGCTGGCATAGCCCAGAGGAGAGTGCGTGAGTAGCTGAAAGGCTGGTGGTGTCAGGGATCTGACATCCAGTCAGACACAGGCAAGACTCCCTCATGCTGGGGGGAGGGGGTAACAAGGTGACCCACAATCCTGGCTGCCCCAAGAACTGTCGCAGTCCCCATTTTATTAGGAGGTCATGGAGTTAATTGGCAGGATAGCCTGGAATAGAATTCAAGTCACCTAATTCCCCATCCTGTGCTATTATTCAGGTTGAACATCACTGCTTCCCTCCTTTAGGGCTCACCTCTGCCAAGTGCTGAGTACCTCCTGCAAGGTGCCAGGTGCTCTCAACATCCATTGACTTCCAGAGCAGCAGTCAGGTCACACAGGCATTGTTCAGTACCTTGCAGAGCCAGGCACCTCATTAGTATCTGAGCCAATCCACTCTCTCTCTATCTTGCTGGCACTCGTATCACAATTCACATTACTACTGCTTGGCACTTAAAATAGCACTTCATATTTTCAAAGCTCTGTACAAGCATTAACTTGAAACTAGCTCCATGTATGTACTAATATCAAAATCAGGACCAGCCCTCACTCAGCACAGCTAGTAACAACAGAGTTTCCTCTGCAATCCAGAGGAATAGATATTTAGCAGAAATAGAAGTCCTAGACAGACTTTGCATAAAGATAGGTCTGATCAGTGGCAGAGAAGATTAGAGAGTTCCCGCCATGTGTCAATAATTACAAAAGAACAAAAGGCATCTGAAGTAAACATTGCTTCCAGGAAATTGGCAAGTGTGGTGTCCCTGAACTCTCAAAATCCCCAAAATTTTCTTTTCCTTTTTATACTAGATCTGAGCAGCCAGAGACAAAACATAGCATCCACACTCTCCTGTGTGCAAGTGAGCTACTTAGAAGGGGAATCAAAATGGATGTGGAAACATAACCCAGGCACTTTTGTAACTTCTTCAAAAAGAGAAAGTTTTACCTTTGCACTGTTCAGCATTTAGGAATAAACTATGTGTCTGGTCTGAGTCACTGGTCGGACACTGCTGGCAAGACGTGTAATTTGACGACAAATGGATCTTGTAGAGCAAATTGCTCGCACTCTCTCTGCAAAAAAAAAAATTAAGAGGAAAAGCAGATTTTTCACACAAAGTAAAAAAATGAGCCTTTGCTTGAGAAAAGTGATAGAAAAAGCTAGAGTTGTTCTCTCAAAAGAGAGAGATCTGTTTGGAAGTAGATTACACGTCATCTTCTTATGCAGGTAATCTATGTTTTCATTGAGCAACTCAATTGTGCTGCAAGCACTTTTGCATGAATTGAAAAAAACTTTGATTTATCCAACTTGCCAGGTTCTGTTTAAGAAAAACAAAGCCATATCTTGCCTGTGAAGATGATAGTCACTATGACAGGGAAAGGCCAGTATTTTAGCTGAATATACAAAGCCCTTGCTGTCTGTCTTTCTCTCCTCCCCTTTCCCCTCCTCCCCCAATCACCAACCCAGCTTCAAAATGATCTCACATAGCATTGGTTGCAGCAGCCACTTCCAGCGCTGCACTCTGACCTGCTGTAAAGTTCTTTACTAGCTATGAATTACTTAGTAGATTCCTTACTGAGACTGTGTCTGCGCACACACGTGTGTGCACACACATCTGTATTTCCACTTTACACAAGACTTGCAAAATAAAAAAATCACTGAGTGATGTGGCAAAGGCTGCTTTTAAATTAACTCTCCCCCCGAAAAGCTTACAGAAAATAATTTAAACTCAACAGTCCTTAGAAATCACGTGTATGAGTTAGTGCATGTTTGTTAATTCAAAACTTCTTCTACACAGTCTAATATTCAATGTTGATTTCATATACAGAGGCCTCCATTAAAATCTGTACAGTTTTACTTTTCACAAGATTGATGCTGCCAGAGTATTTCCTGTACTTGGTATAAGGAATACCACTGCAATGTTAATCACCTGCAAACAGCAACTGCACAGTTTTTAGTGGGGAGCACTGTCAGTCATACAAGGTTTTAACCAATTCATGCATACCCGGGTCACTTATATATCATTTATGTAGAAAACCCTTTTTATGCACCAAGCCAGACTAAATTAGATCCATTCAACACTGAGGTTAATAATTACTAGTTATGGGGGAGAAAAAGAAGCAGAGAACTGGACTAAAGGTCACAAAATGATGTTGCACCTGGCTAGTGTGGTGACACAGAAATCATATAGTTTCCCCTAGAACTAGAAATAGTCCACAAAGCCCTGACTGACAATGCTATATGCTCGTAACCTTGTTTCAGACTATTGAAATCAAGACAGAGGATGTAGCGTCTAATGCCTTCCAGTTGAACAGAGGGGGCTGGGGGGACTTTTAATTAATTGAAGCCCGGATTCTCCATCTATGGTCTGAAGGCCATTCTCTCATGAGCCACAACTGACTGAGAACACCACCGAAGAAGGAGGAGGTTGGTAATTAGGAGGGGAGATAGGCCAGAGAGGGTTGCTCTCTGATGAACTAATCCACAGAATGACAGGTTTCAGAGTAGCAGCCGTGTTAGTCTGTATCCGCAAAAAGAAAAGGAGTACTTGTGGCACCTTAGAGACTAACAAATTTATTTGCGCATAAGATTTCATGAGCTACAGCTCACTTCATCGAAAGCTTATGCTCAAATAAATTTATTAGTCTCTAAGGTTTCAGAGTAACAGCCGTGTTAGTCTGTATTCGCAAAAAGAAAAGGAGTACTTGTGGCACCTTAGAGACTAACCAATTTATTTGAGCATAAGCTTTCGTGTAGCTCACGAAAGCTTATGCTCAAATAAATTGGTTAGTCTCTAAGGTGCCACAAATACTCCTTTTCTTTTTAGTCTCTAAGGTATCACAAGTACTCCTTTTCTTGATCCACAGAAGAGGAGGATGACGACAATTTCCCTTTCCTATTACCTAGAACGTTCACAAATATTTTAGCTGTGTGATGACAAAGCCAAGCAGGAGGCGGGACCAGGAGAGTCAATGGTTTGGGAGTGCTTTAAAGAAGAAATAGGCCTACACCCACTGCTAGAACTCTACTGCTCCCTAAACTTTGGATGTTCCTACATGGAGGTATTTCAGAATTTGAGTTTTGCATCTTTGCCCTCTCTCCCAAAGGCAAAACCCAAATCCTGCCACTCCTGAATTCTGGGTGACAGAACAAAAAAAGCATCCTCTACTGAATCAAGCACATATCTCTTTTAAAAGCCTTTACAAAATGCAAACATCCATAAAATCAGGAGATGCACAACAACTAACATTGATCTTAATCTCCACTGGAGGTCAGAGGAAACACCCTCAGTTTTAATTTACAATGAGTGAAGCAAACCAGAATGTTACACCAGCAGAGCTCCTCATTTTAAATCGGCCATGCTATTGCTGTTTGCATTAGAATTGAAAGAAAAAGGCATTGAGACATATCGGAATGAGCATGGGGTGGAAGCTAGAAGTTCCCTATCTCAAAGGCCTGCTTCTTCAGTAGACGTGACCAAGTCAATCAACCTCTCTGCCTCAGTCTTCCCCTATATAAAATGGGAGTGATAATCTTTACCACATCGGGACATTGGCAGGAATAATTAACAAACATCTGCAAAGTACTTTTAAAAAATGTCAAGCACTACATAAATGCTAAGTATTTCACATTATAATTATTTAAAATGCTAAATGGTTTAATTTTAATAGGGGAGAACGTACAACTACAAAGAAATTTGAAATTTCTTTTTTTCCACTTGCACAACGGTCAAAGAAAATCCTAGCCAGAGTCAAGTAAAGCCTCTCTTACTGCTCTACCAACCAGGATGGAGGAGATGACACACGCGCATGTGCAGTGAGAGGTGGTGGCAAGGGGAGGGGGGAATGAGGAGAAGGAACGTTGCTTTCCAAGGACCAGATTGGTTTACCACACTGAGCTGAGTCCTGGACCGCACAGCTGCAAGTTATAAATGTCCAGGGAGGCAAACATGAGTGGCATCCCTTCCAGCCTGCCAAAATTCCAAGCAATTAGAACAGCTAGCACTTTCAGCTCTTTTGCAGGTTGCCTAGATGGAGCCTCAAGAGCAGGGAAGAATGGAGGGAGGGAGCGTTGTTTTAAGAAAATATGTTAAATCAATTTTATTTTTTATTTCCACTGCTGAATATTACTTGGCTCTCTTCACAGCCTTTATGCATGTTTGCCTTACGCAGTAATGCATTTGCCAGAAATCAATATCCTCTTATCCTCACTAACTAGTAGCCAGTGTCATCACCTTTGCAGCTGCCCAGTGCAGTCGGAACAGGAGAACTGGTTTCTTACTTGTCTTATTTCAGACAACTCATAATGTTCAACTTAGACACCAGAGATAAATACTCCTATTGCAGCTGGTTGCCAACAGCTTTTAAATCAAATTTTGTGTCTTTCAAATGCACTTTTCCACTGAGTAAATATGGAGGGGCCATTCCAGGACCTCATTTTAAAAAAATAGCTCATGACCAGAATATGGGGAATTTTAAATTGACCCACCAGGATGGAAAGTGAAGGGTTCTTACCCTTAGGAGATGTGGGAGGAAGGAAGGGACAAAGCAAGATATTTCAAGTGCTCCCATAGAGTACAAATGATAGGAACAACAATTATTATTTGTACAGTAGCAATGCCTAGGGGCCCTGATTGTGCTACGCACTATATATACTTGTAACAGTGGGCAGTCCCTAGAGATAACAGCTCACAATCTGAATGGACAAGAGAAATGGTGAAAGGGGAAATGGAGGCACAAAAAGGTGAAATGGTCCCAAGGTCAGTGATAAAGCCATCAATCAAACTTAGTTGTCCCATGTCCCAATCCCATGTCCTAATCACCAAACCATCCCACTCCCTCAGTCATTCATGGTCCCTCAGCTCCAGCATTTCTGACCCCGAATGCAAAAATCAGAGAAAGTCATAGAAATGGGGGTTACAAATTTTACAAAAGCCTATAACTTTTTTCCTCGGCTACAAATCTTCCCAACACACGAACAAATGCTTTCTAGATCAAATTTGTAATAGAATGGTATATCCCCTTTGTATTTTAATCTTGCCTATGCTCTGCATTTTCTGTCTTGTAAAAAAGTGTTAATAACAAGCTATCATTCTAATTCTCTGCAACTCCATGCGCTGGGTATGTCTACGCTAAGGAAGCATAGCTCCATCGCGTAGTGAAGACACAGCCATCAGTATAGGAGCACCACCTTCCCAAGTGACAGCAGCTAGGTCAGTGGAAGCATTCTTCCAGTGACCTAGCTGTGTCTACACTGGGGGTTAGGTTGGCATAGCTACTTTACTCAGGGATGTGGATTTTTCACACCTGACTGAAACAGCTACGTCAACCTTAATTTTCAGTGTAGACTAGACCTCTATTTAAAGTTTATCCTCCCAGAGCATTGACGATGGAGTTATTCCAACACCCATCAGCTGGGTAGCATCTCAAAGCAATTCCAGACCATTGGGACAACAGTTTGACTCAAGATAAGCTGGGGAGACTTTACCGCAGAGCAGTTCAACCCTGGGTGCCTTTTTGAGTGCCTTCAGGCTCCACCATTTGACAATCACTGCATGGAAATGGTATCTATGTGCCAAGGAGAAAAGTTGTGGCGCTACCTCAGACACAGCCGCCAGTCCTCTTTTGGAAAGGATAATGCAAAAATACAGCTGTCTGAAAAGCATATGGGATTCTACAATGGAAAATAACAACCTTTAACGATCAGGCAGAAAAAAATCCCAAAATTCCAGACAACCTAATATCTTGCTTCCGGGAAGCATGTGCCACACATCTTGGTATATGCCCGTTGGATTAGTCCAATCAGTGATAGAAAGCCTGTATTGTTAAAAAGTGGGAAGTGAGGGCTATTTCCTCATCAGCACCACTAGATAAACGAATTCTCACCCGAAACACCAGTGACCCAGCCACATAAACACTGCCCAATTTAGGGTCAAAATAGCAAGTAGCCAGGAGGCTGAGAGGGAGCTAGTGGGGGAGGCTGTATAAAACGCAACTCAGTTAACACACAGTTGTGTGAAGACTGCATGAGTGCCAGCATGCAATGCTTGATGTTGCCATACACTGCATTATAGAACTGTGTTTGACCCGCACACAGTACAGTACAGGCTGCATGGAACCCACACCCACTCAGGATGGTGCTCTGTCTCCCTTTAGTCGTGGCTGGGCCACATATACAAGTTGATGACCCTGCTGCAGCCTTGGTGAAAGGAGCCCTGTCTTTTACCTCAAGCCACAGAGACTCATGCTTTCAGATCCTAAAGGTCCTAGTTTTGATTCCTGCTGCTGACATCAGTCGGGGTGCAGCGAATTGGCCACCCCAATAGAACATAAAACCCTCAAGACATTATAAGCTAGTCTGTTTATACGCTTGCCTCCTTACACTCATCTCTTGGAATTGAACTAATCAGTTGTAACCTTTATATCAGTATTTCATCATACAGATGCGGGAAAGGAAACGTCAGAATGCTGCTGTTGGAAATGCCCCCTACATTTTCCTCCCAAAAGGATTTAGTATTGCAGTCTAATACTTTCTTCTAAATGGGCAAGTGCCAATTTCGACTCTGTTAAGACCAGTACATTTTATATTTGTAATGCTTGGTTGGTAAAAAGAAAAACAATAGGCTTGTTCATGAAACACCAAGGTTGGTAGTACAAAATAGTGAAGCAAGAAGTTGCTTATACCAAAGCTGGATCCGTCATTCTGGTTTTATATTATACCTCTTCAAAACCGTAAAGCTGCCTCTACGGGGAGAGATCCATCATTCAAACAATAGCTTGAAATAAACCACAATCTGATGACTGTCATAGCCCCTTTGACACTGCTGCCTACCATCTCCCAGCGTTTATACACTAATCAGTTTAGTCTTCCCACTTGGATGCGTGTGAGGCAGCTGTTTCTAATGGCTTGTATTTTCTTAAAGCCTCATAGAGCAGACAGCCAGGGCTCTACAATTTCCTCTGCTCTCTCGGCACAGACTGCCCCAAAGGAGGAACAAAACAACAAGAAAGAGGGCATGGAAAAAAACCCATTCATTTTCATGCTTCCTGAATCATGGAAAATCTCAGCTCATTTCTAGTTAATGCTCAATTGTTCTTTTCCAGCGTATTAAATAAAAGCCTTTCTACAAATTTGACAGTTATCTATTACTAAAGTTAAAATTCAATCGCAGGTCTCTTCACAAATAGCAAAGAGTTTTCTTTTCTTTTTTAATTAATATATTCAATTTTTAAAAGATCTTGCCAGCAGCTGAACTTGATGCACTTGAAGTATATGTGTCACTCTTATTTGTAACTTTGTTTTATAAATAAATTATATAAATAGGCTTCTTTGATTGCTCAGAGCATCCAGCATTAAGTACTGGGGCATAGCTTTAGGCATAATTGTACTACTGAATTCATCAGCTGCCTAATTATCATTCATTTTGCATCTATTTCTGCTAATTAAAAAGAGAAAAACTCTTAACAACTTTTACATAAATACGGTATTTGTTCTCTGTAAAGACATGAGGTTAATTTACCAGTGATTAACAGATTATCTAATTTTATAGCTGTCATTCTGCAGAGGCCAGTACCCCACAGCCTTGGCAAAAGAAAGCAAAAAAGGAGAACTTAAGTTCTCTCTCTTGCTATAACCCCCCATTATATCCTACCTAATCTTAAAAAGAAAAGGAGTACTTGTGGCACCTTAGAGACTAACAAATTTATTTGAGCATAAGCTTTCGTGAGCTACAGCTCACTTAATCAGATGCACACGAAAGCTTATGCTCAAATAAATTTGTTCATCTGTAAGGTGCCACAAGTACTCCTTTTCTTTTTGCGGATACAGACTAACACGGCTGCTACTCTGATACCTAATCTTAGTCACGCTCATTTGCTGCATCATTTCCAACTTTGGATTGTAAGTGGACCATCACCAGGGACTGACCCCAGGGGCTGTCCCAGAGCTAACAGCATGAACCTCCACACCCTGAGCAAAAGACGATTCACATTGAATTCAATGGCTCTTGGATCAAGCCCTAAGGGTCTACATAGCAATTAAACAACCACAGCTGGTCTAGACCATCTGATTCAGGCTCAGGCTGCGGGGTTGTAAAATTGCTGTGCAGATGTTGAGATTTCATGAGCTCTGGGACCCCACAAGAGGGGAGCATCTCAGAGCCCACGCTCCAGCCCGAGCCTGAACATCTACACAGCAATTGTTAGCCCTACACTCTGAACCTCAGTTAGATGACCTGGGCCAGCCATGTCATGCCATGGTCTTTAATTCCATTGTAGATGTACCCTAAGTGGCCTAGCTGGGAGCTGTAGTAATCTCCCCTGTGGATCAGTAAGAGAGCAGGACACAAACACACTGGGTTCTTTGGAGCAAGGTCTCGCTCTTTCTTTATGTATGTCTACATGGAAAAAGAGAGGGTGTTCTTGACTTGCATTAGCCAACGCATTTTAAAACACCAGTGAAGACACATCACTGCCCGATAGGGCAGCCTGGGCTTGCTTGAATTGGAATTGCTAACTCGAGCTTAAGGACAAGCTGCTGTATCTTCACTGATATTTTAATCCAAGTTATTTAACGTGGATTAAGATAACCTGAATTAAATTTCCAATTTCAGGAAATCATGGAGAGGGTCAGACAATAATTATTTAATAACAGTAGACACATTCAAAAAGTTAAAGCTTTATAACTGTTAAACACAAATTGTCAACATCACGTGTCAGAAGATGTAAAATAAATATCCTTCAAACCAAAAACTCTAATACATTCTCAAGAAGCATTTTTCTTGGTTTGCCTCTCTGTAAATTGTGATGATGTTCATCAATAGAAATATCTTTTTCATTGGTTTGTGTGAAATCGACATTGGCCAACATTTACGGTTAAATGTCTACTTCTTCCAAGCCTGTATATAGATAACAAAGAGTAGCAGCATTCCCATTTTCCCCAGAGGTTGTCCATGATCCTACCTAGCCACTCCAGGCAATGGGAGCTCCAGCCAACCTCACTGGTCTTGGATGGGGACCCAGCAGCACCTTCCCCTGCTGTTCAGTAATCCTCTCCCCACCTCCTCTGATTACTACCCTAGGGCTTGTCTACACTTGCAATTTACAGCGCTGCAACTTTCTCACTCAGGGGAGTGAAAAAACTCCCCCCTGAGCGCAGCAAGTTTCAGAGCTGTAAAGTGCCCGTGTACACAGTGCCCCAGCGCTGGGAGCTACGCCCCTCGTGGAAGTGCCCCAGCGCTGTGCCGTGACGACACAAGGCACGTTAGCATTGCCAGTGTAGACTAGCCCTTAGCTGCAGCAGCAAGAGCTCCAACCTTGCCTGCCTTCCTGAGGGTTGCCTCTCAGCTGTGCTCAATGGGATGCTCTGACTGAAGCTCAGAAGCAGCTGCTAGCACTTACTTTAGGCTGAGAAGGCTGCAAAGCCTGCACTTCATGCTGGCATAGAGGTCTGTCCCAGTTTGAAGGAGGGGAGAGAGAAATGGAGCAAGAGCACAAAGTGGTCAGCAGTGAGGGTGAATGACTGGGGTGAATAGCCAATGTAAAAAGACAATTCTGCTACAAACAACCCAGAGATCTGGGGGCAGGTGGAAGACTATGCGCATTCAGGTGAATTTTAGTTCTCTCTTTCTTTCTGCCTTTTCCTATCACCATTCTAAGGAAAAAAATAACTTAAAACGCACTCAAGTGCACACAACCCCTTACAATGGTTGGTGGTGAAGACCACCATGCCTTCCACCCAGCACCTCAGCTAACTTGGCAGACTGTCCCTTTCAAAAGACGGCTGTCAGCATTTAAAGCCAATTCCTCCTCTGAGCGGAGAATGCACGTAACCTGATGGAAGTGGAGGGAAAAAGGAGAGCTGTCTCAGGTACATACCAAATCCCTCTAGTTGGCATATGAGCTACCCAAACAAAGGGATCAATACCCAGCCAGCCTCCACCAAAATACAGGTCTTTAAGATTGGCTGAAGGGCATTTAAAGTAGGGAGCCATGCATCAGGATGAAATGAAAAGTGCAGTTAATCCAGGAGGGATGAAGTTAAATTCCAAAACTACAATTCATTGGTACACCCCCAAAATAATGTTTAAGGGCCAGATCCTGAGCTGGGGTAAGTCAGTGTAGCTCCATTGACTTCAGCTTGCACTAGCTGACAATCTGGCCCTTATTCTTTAAAGACAGACAATGCCAACAAAAGTTCAGGCAAGAACAAACAAGGTTGATCCCACCAACTCAGGTTTTGTGGGCAAGCAGCATTTTAGCTCCCCATAAATCTTCTGTTGGTGCATTAATTATAAATATTACCACTCCAGAACTCCTCCCCTCCCTGCAGGTAGTAGCTGGGTAGCCAAGTTGCTCAGTTCAAGAAACATGGGTAGAAGTTTTAATTAAGATTAGACACTACTACTTAGGGTTAGTCACTCTGTACATCAGAAAAAAGGGGAGGGAGTGTAGACATTCATATATTGACTTTTGAAGGATTCTAGTGGGGATAGATAGTATTTAATTTTTTTTATCTGAACTGAAATTTAAAAAAAAAAATTCCATGAATACCCATTAGAAGAAAAAGAATCCCACCAGACCACAGAGATGTGTAGACTACTATACTATTAACAAACTGTACATGCAAGAGCTAACTGAGCATTCAGGAAGATGTAAAAGATTCATTTCACAACTAGCAGGACAGCCAGTTGTGGGCTAGAAGTCACCAGCCATACATACAGAGTGTTAGATTGAATCATTTCATCTGATAATAGGTAGCTAAACATTTGGGTTGGCTCTTTTTATTTGCCTAAAGTATGAGCATCCTGTGAGTAGCTATACACAGGAATAAAATGGAAAATGTTGTCAGAGGAAAAATGAATACTCTTCACCAGTATCTGGAGTTCTACTGATTCAAAATAACCCACCCTATTAACTGTGGTGTGTTCATTGTTTGGGTTTGGTTTTAGGGTGGGTTATTTTTTATGTTTCTCTTGAAAAATTAAGAATAAGCTTAAAAATAACAAGATTAAAATTAATAAAAACTGAGTTACATTGTTTGATCTAAACTAGTCCCTTATATTATAAAACCAAACAAATGAATTGGCTAAGTATTTCTTTACCTCTGAATTTTACTGAAGGAGTTCATGGTATTAAAATGACAAACTAGATCATAGAGTTCAAAAGGCAACATATACTTTATATAAAAATAAAACGTTATCTTCATGCCTATGGTGTACTAAGAGGGCTAGAATAAATTTAGATAAGATGTCTACCAATGGAAACGGGATTTGTGATTACAAAGCCAAATAATGCGACCCAGTTCTGCAGAGACTTAGACACGTACAAGTAACTGTACGCACTGTGAGTAGTCCCATTAAAGTCAGTGGATCTAGTCATAGGGGCAGATCCTCAGCTAGTGTAAACTGTCCCAGCTCTACTCAAGTCAATGGAACTGTAACAACTGAAAACAGCTGAGGATCTGGCCTACAGTGCATAAACTTGAGAAGGATCAGAGCTAAGGGTATATATTTGGAAAGGCGATTTGTTATCCCCATGTTTAACCCTACCACTGAAAACTAGCTCACTTTACTAGTCAATGAAACTACGAGCCAAATGAATGTACATAAGCCCATCAAAGCTAAAGAAAGTGGCCTCGTAATTAGGAATTTGATTAAAATATGGAACAAAGCAGTAGGCTCTCTAAAAGAAGTCAGTTTTTTAGACAATATAAAATATAGAAATTATTTCAATGCACCTTCAAATGAACATTGTTAACTGATAGGAAATAATACCTTGTCAGTTAGATATAATTAATACAGTACTAAAATTATTCCAAAAGCCAAAATTAGAAGAGTTAAATTTAGCATTTCATCAATATTTACAGATGAGACAGCGCAAATATTTTGGACCAGATTTATTTACAAGTTTGGAGAGCTCTCTATTCCACCATACAGAAATCTTGTCCATAATTCTGATGATTAAAAAAGCTCTACAATATTTACCAAAACGTAAACTAGCAATGGCTTCAACATCCATTTTATGGATGAAAGAGTAATGACTAAAACCTTAATTGAAGATATACTGCCTACAGTTCTCAGATCAATTAAATATCCTCTACAGATACTACTCTAGAATGATTAGTACACTTTCCTAGATTCTTTTTTCATATCTACAAATGTAAAGTGACATTGGACAATTTATTTTATATGCTGTGTTCTTGTGTTTCATTAAGAAAATTTTCACGTATGTTGTGAACGTGCTTTACACAGTTACTCAAGTGGTCAGACCTTCATGCCCAACTGTATGTAAGTCTGGAATCTATGTAACCATGCTAGAATGAAGAACATAAGGAGAAGTTTTGTCACATGGTTTCATAGGTAGCCAATGAAGCAGCAACATTGACAGTTCTGTGGTAGAATTCTTGAGCAGTATTGTCTAGTGGATAAAGCAATGGCCTATGACTCAGGAGACCTGGACTCTAGTCCCAGCTCAGCCACTGGCCTGCTGAGTGATCCTGGGCAAGTAACTTCACCTCTGGGTCTCAATTTCCCCATCTGTACAATGGGAATATGAGGGTTGCCTCCTTTGTAAATGGCTTTTGAGAGCTACTAATGGCAAGTGCTATTTTAAAGAGTTATGTATTATTAGCAGTAATCTCATTGTGCCTCAGTTCCTGCAAAATGGGGGAAATATAATCCACTCTCTCTCACTCATCTATTTAGACTGTAAACTCTTTGGAGCACTGACTGCCTCTTAGTACATATGTGTACAGGCCCTAGTATAATGGTGTCCTGACCTCAGCTGGGGCCTTAAGATGCTACTGGAATACAAACAAATACCAAATGCAAAATTGCTGTCCTTTGGAAATATGGCAGATTGCCTAATATGCTTTCTTGATTTAGTTAAAATATTTACTATTTCTAACTGGAAATTATGTGACAAGGCATAAGGTTAAACATATTTTACTCATCTGGCACCCATAGATAGCCACTTAATTTAAAGATTATATGGTGTAATTGTTCTTGTCATTGAGTAAAGTCACAACAGAAAGGAAATTTTGGACACAACTAGCAGGACTTTTGGTTTCTGTCACTTCCGTGTGTGTGTGTAAATGATAAAATTATATGAATGAATGTATTACAAATAATTGACAATTATAGGAGGTACACACATTTATTACTGGCTTTATTATAACTGCATATAATCTGTGCAGGGAGGGGGACTAGATGATCTTTTGAGGTCCTTTCCAGCCCTACATTTCTATGATTCTGTAGCAAATATAAATTGAGATATTTGAATTTATATGTAATTAATCAGAAGTAATAATATTCATGAGCATTTTATTACAATGTTCTTTAATGGACAGAGATCATATTTAATATAACATAATTTGAAATTGAATAATAGTATTGTTAGAACTTATTATGAATGGTGAACAGAACAATTTCTGCCTCAGGAATTATTTCAGTCACATTTTATGTCATAAGATATTCATACACCCCTTTTTGTATTTTTATTACTAAGTTCAATCTATAACATTTTTTTAAACAGCCAGGCAAAACCAGAAGCTTGTCAGTGACACAATAAAATACATTCAATGTTGAGTAGTCCTTTTCTCACTAAATTTTGCAGATTACAGAGAAAGCGAGGGGGAGAGAGAGGCACAAACATCTGGAACATCTTCCCCCTTTCTATTAATCAAGAAACCTTCTTAAAACCCTCTTCTTCCATCTCATCCTTCATCTCTCAAATCCAGTCTGCCCCCACTTTCCCCCTCATCTTTTATTCCTTGTATTGTAGCTACCTGAGTTAGTCTGTAAGCTTCTCCGGGTAATAAAGGGGTTTCTTTTGAGTTTGTATAATCTAAATTTGAGAATCTGGCTCATTGAAGTCAATGGCAAAACTCCATTGACTTCAACGGGGCCAGGATTTCACCCTAAGTTCTCTGTAAATAGTCACGCTCTCTCCTCTCTTCTCATTATTTACAAGTGGCAAAACCATTCCTGAGTTACGCATGTCTTCCCAACAGGGGTAACAGAAACCCCCAAAACTTTATAGTAACCCCCCACAGCCCAGTCATCTATATTGTTAAAATCACTGTCTCCCGCTGAGTTTTCCCATTTGAAGTCTGTTAGGTAGTGGAACAGTTGGGGCGGGAGGCTGACGCTGCTGAGCAACATTTGCATTTGCAGCACTAACTCTGTTTTTAGAATCATTTGTAATTTAAGCAACTGTTTGTGAAAGAAAAGAACCATCACAAATGCTTATACCCATAGATTGGTATGTGGAGAGCAAGTACACACCCACTCCTACACATTCAGTGGGGGGAAGCACAGAGGAGCAATCAGAAAGATGCCAAAGTTGCAAGGGTTAATATATCTGCTCTTTATTTATATACACTGAGAACCAGCAACACTCTTGGCAACATATAGAGTCAGTCTGTGAAAGGCACGGGCATCCATAACCTCTCTTTATAGTCCCCTTTTCAATGCACATTCATGTTTTAATCATTTTGTTTTTAAATTAAGTTCACTCTCAAATATCCCCCCAGCCCCAACGCCCTCTCCCCCACCACACACACACATTCAGCCCTTTATTGCCTGGTTAATATCGTTCATACACGAGGGCAGGCCTGGGAAGCATAATTACATACTACCTGGCTGTATATGAACACTCCCAGTGATAGGGGGTTCATTGCCAAATCTAATTTGTGAAGAGCACAATTTGCAGCAGATGGATAGAAAAGGCCCCCGCATGGGGTTGCCTTTCATTCTGCCCACTGGCCTCAGCAAGAAGCCATTCACTGCCTCTTCCCAAGGCTAATGATACAGAGCATTCTGCGCAAGACTGAAATAATCCTCGTCCAAAGATTCCAGCATTAGCCTTCCCTTGCAAAAGGAGCACTGTCATATTATAAGACAGAGAACGGCCGTAACTATCACAGCTATCATCTAAGGAGATTCAGTGTATAGTATATTAGTCACCTTGCATTCCTTTGCAGCCTCTAATAGCTCTCTTTAGGCATGTCTACACTGCAATTAAAAAACGCTGACTGTCCCGTGCCAGCTTATTTGGGGTCATGGGGCTCAGGCTAAGGGATTGTTTAATTGCAGTGTAGAAATTCAGGGACAGGAGCCCAGGCTCCAGCCCAAGCCAGAAGGTCTACACTGCAATTAAACAACGCCTTAGTCAGAGCCCCATGAGCTAGAGTCAGCTGGCACAGGCCAGCCATGGGTTTTTAACTTTAAACAAGTCACAGAATGTCTGATGTATGGATACAGTCAGTTCCCCACTGTGTATGTATACACTGAGTGCCCTTACAATTGTATTATTTTAAAAGATTATATGGAAGTTTTGCTAGAACTTTCAAAATGGCCCAACTTTTGCTTCCAATGGATATTTATTTATTCACTTGTGGGATTTTTTGAACCACCACAACCAATTCAAATATTGTACTATTGCCCTTTGTGTCATGCTTCCTTTTGACCTCTTAGCTTCTTCCTGCCAATACGCTTGGAACAACCGTGTTCCAAATACTTTCCCATTCCTTTAAATGAGTCCTTTAAAAAAAAAAATCAGCACATATCCTTTGCAAACACACAATGAAATCACTGACATGTCTGATCCATTGTCCTGTGTATTTTTTTTCTGCATTCTATTATAAGGAACTTGGGGCAGAAATTTGATCTTTACATGCCTTATAAGTCACTGCATACACTTTTTTTCAATTTTAGAATTGCAGAAAAGGGTCCGCAGGCAAAATTCTCCCACCAGTTCCTCTTATTAGTTCTCACTGTTCATACCATGTAAAAGCGGCAAAGAGTCCTGTGGCACCTGACGAGGTGGGTCTTTACCCACGAAAGCTTATGCTCCAATACGTCTGTTTGTCTATAAGGTACAACAGGACTCTTTGCCGCTTTTACAGATCCAGACTAACATGGCTACCCCACTGATACTGTTCATACCATGGTTTCTCTACATAAAGAGAAGCCAGATGGGATTCCTGCTTTCCCTCTCTGTGCAGCACACCTTTTGGTGTTTATACAATGATTGTTAAAAGAGAAAGCGGAGGAAAACGTGTATGGCTCTTGTTTTGACATAAAATTGCCAGGTGGGCCAAATGCACATTTGCTGTGAATCGCCATTTGCTTTTCATAAGTTCAAGCTTCATGATGCTAGACATCAGGGAAACACTTTCATTTCGTAAGTGAGCGGCTTTGTCTGGAAGTACCATTAGCAAAAAGAAACCTATGTTTCCGCTTCACTTTGTCTCATTATCCAAAATACCATGTTCCTTTTTTATTAAAGTAAGAAGCATTGGCACTCCCAGCAGTCATCCTGCTGCACTCTGCCAACTGATTTTTAAGGCTCATGGGGTACCAACAAATATTTAAGCAAACATGGCAACCCTCTTGGGTAGTCATATTAAAAAGTCCTATATTTACTTCTGTATTTCAAGCAGCAGAGTAGTTCCCTGCACAATATGCAATACTCCATAACTTGTTGCAGATGAGAGGTAGTCTATTCTTAGAACTCCTGGTACTGGTATACTGTGGTTAAGCAATGTAAGCTGGAAAGGTCTCAGTAGCAGGATTCTCTATTGCAGTGTAAGGATGGGTCATTTCAGACTGTCATCCCCAGTGTGTAAAAAAAATTCAGAGACTGGAAATTAAAAGGTACCTTATATGGATGATTGGTAAGACACAGTAAGCAATTGCCAACAGCAGCATAGCAGTGCTGTCAGAATCTGCACAGCAGTCCCACTGCTACCATATTAAAGTACTGGAGTGTTTAGACAAAGAAAGAAAAGGAGTACTTGTGGCACCTTAGAGACTAACCAATTTATCTGAGCATAAGCTTTCGTGAGCTACAGCTCACGAAAGCTTATGCTCAAATAAATTGGTTAGTCTCTAAGATGCCACAAGTACTCCTTTTCTTTTTGCGAATACAGATTAACACAACTGCTACTCTGAAACTAGACAAAGAAAGTAGTAGGAGGGAAAGGGTAGGGAAGATAGGAAATTTACCAGAATCAGATTTTCAATCAAGCTAACTACGCCTGCCGTGTACGCACAAAGCCTAAGCTGATACACTTTGCATAAGGGTAGCAGAAAAAGGAGAAAATCAGAACACAAAACAAAAGCACCCAATGAAGATCAAGTAAGAGTCAGTGTAAGTTCACACACAATTGGGAGAATTTTCCTCTTCCTAGTGTTGTTTTTATGTTTTCCTGGAAGCTGAATTTGCCAAGAAACAGTTATGAAAATGTTGTGGGGAGGGGAAGAGTCAGCCTCACACACCAATTATTCTGACTCTGAGTTTACAAAATGTAAACAGTGAGGTTAGATTGTCAGAGCAAGTACAGGATGCTCACATTCCAATCAGCCGGGCTGCTGAGGATTTGGTTCTCTTTGGTGAAAGATTCAGGTCTGATGAAGTTCACGCCCTGGTTAATAGGGCAAAGCTAACCTCAGCTACAATATTCTCTTAGTAAGACAGAGAGTGTCTCTTCCACCTGTCCCCATGAAAGCTCACATTCCCTTGTGAGTGTCATTTTATTTCTATCAGGATCCCAGCTTGTTTCACTCAGTGCCTAGCCTTGATGTGTGCATGTGTGGGGGGGGGGGGTTGGGGGGTGAGGAGCAGGGGTGTTGGGAAGAGGGCAGGGAGAAAGTGAGGTGGGGGTTAGTCGTGGTTTCTCCAAGCGTCCACAAAACGCATCTCTCCAGAGTTATCCCAGTGCTATTCATCAACTGTTTTTCAGGGCTCTGAAAAATCAATGAGATTTGTGCTGCAAACTGATCATTATGACAGGAAAAACTCTGCAATGAAATTGATTTGCTTAAATATAATAATTTAACAGTGAGTTGTAGGAGGGGAAAACCCTCAAGATCTCAGACAAAAAGTGAGATAAGCAAGAAACCTCCTTGCTATGCTAAATAAACGGAGGGTTTTTTTAAAAAAAATAGGCTTGAGAGTTGTTAAAATGGAGATTCCCCATTCCAGCTAACACAAGGCAGAGAAAGGATAGCCAGGGCAGCCAAATCACAACATGCCATTGGCTGGGCAAACAAATGAATCAAAAGATTTTAAATGTAGGGTCAACTAAGATTTTAATGCCAGATACATTAGTGCATTTATAAATTACACGCAGCAGCAACAATTAAAGACTGTGAGCTATTCCAGTATAATACAATTCCAATCCAGTGGACAGAGCTCTGGACTCAGAGTCAAGAAATCTGGTTTCTATTCTTGGTTCTTCCACTATACACTTCATCTCTGTAGGCCTGTATCTCCTTTCCCATTCTGTATTATTTGTATTACCGTACAAATGCTCCTACCTAAGTCAAAATTCACTGCTCCTGTTTCTTCTGCTTCTCTTGTTTCCTTCAAATTTTAGCTTCATCCAAGACCTAAATCACAATACTTCATTATGATGTGAAAACCTCTTATTTCTCAAATCTAATCATATACTTTCTTACTTCTTAAAAGTAAACAAAGATGGTTTTGTCAATCTGGACAATGCTTACAATATTGATTCCAAAAATGAGGTGATTTTTTAAAAATTTGACTATCATTTAATATTCAATTAATGATTATTCTAAAAGTAATCTGAACTATTACTGTTTGAGATTAATATTATAGCTCCAAGATGAGTACATTTCTCTGTTCTTCAAGATGTTTGGTGACTTTACTTTTTTACACGATATGTGGGTATGAACTATTGATATTATAATCTTTCAAAATTCCATCCTTTGCTATCAGTTGATGTCGGAATTGGAATAAGTGATTTATAATAAGGTATCCAAGTTACATAACCAAGGTGACATCCTAAGAGCAAAGTTCATACTGCTTACTAATTATTATGGTTTCAAAAGCCGGATGATACAATGGTTAGGATGTTAGCCTTGAGCTGGAACACCCAATTGCCAGCTCTGCCACATATTTGCTTTGTGACCTTGGGCAAATCACTTAGGCTTGTCTACACTGGGAACTTTCATCGACAGAAGAGTTCTTCTGTCAAGCTGGCTACCACCTCTCAGGATGGTGGATTACTTGCACTGACAGAAGAACCCCTCCCATCAGCATAGGTAGTGTGCTGCTGTAGAGGTTTAAATATAGACATACCCCCCCCCCCCCACTGTATCACAGTTCTCCCACTATAAAATGGGGATAACAGCACTTCCCTACCTCATAGGGGTGTTGTGAGGATTACTATATTAACAGATTCTGAGGCACTCAGATGGAATTGAGGGCCACAGAAAGTATCTAGGGCAGACAGACACTACATCTTATTGACCAGTTTGGTGCTACCACAACAACAGTAACAGACTGCTCCCACCCTACATCCTCTCCCTCACCCCAGTCACACCTCCCTCCTTTACCTTCTACAATGTGAAAAAAGTAAGTGCCTCTCCTGAGTTTCCTGATGCCTTTGCTACTCCAATACTCAATCATCACATCTGGATGCCTCCAGCAAGGAGTGGTGAAAAGCCTTTATATATTCAGCTTGGAGAATCCTCCTTAAAACCACAGATGACTTCTCTTGTGGTTGCTAAAGTCCACTTGGTAATAAGCAGCTAATTTCTGTGGTTGAAGCCCATATTGCTGCTCCACAGAAGTCCAACACAGACCCATCTCACTAATGCCCACGGGATCCAACAGCCAGCCATACTTTCAATGGAATAACTGTTCACTCAAATACATGGAAGTCTCTCCTTGCCATTACAGGACTAGCTTCACTGACTCTTTAATCTACTGAGAATTAATAATCAAAGATCTCTGAAGCCTCGATGTCTCTCTGTGTGGTGCGTGTGTTTTCTTTTTTTCTTTCTTTGTCCTCTCTGAGCAATACAAAGTCTTCAATTTCCTGACCAGAAGAATGTCAGACCAGACATACAAGGATGGTCTACAATGGACACAGGAAGTGTTAGTGAAACAATATGTACACTGGCACATGTGTACACAACCCCCACCCCCCTCCCACCACCACCACCACCAAAACAAAGACAAAGAGAAAAAACACCCTATGCGCTCATTGGGCAAGAAATCCAGGAACAGAAAGAAATTACAAGAGTTTTGCTCAGAAACTTAAATGAAGACAAAAAGGAAACACTAAACAGAGCTCCCTACTCCCCAAAAGTGACCAGCTTTCCTGCCCGATATAATGCAATGTCCAAGACCATACTCCTTCAACAAATAACGCTGGCTCTGATGGTGCCCTGGCAGCTGTGCTCTTCACCCAAATCTGGTCTAACTCTGGTTTACCTTTTGTGAAAGGAGATTATTCTAAATGAAAAACCCTGAACAGGATAGCTCCTCTGGGTGATTGATTCCCACCTTGAAAGATGACACTTTAGCATGATAATTTCCAAACACACAACCAAATTCAAAGGCACAGGACAAAGAATCACTATCCTGCTTGCTCTTCCATACACCACTCTTCAAAACATATATAAAAGCAAGAGAGTCAATTGCAAAGATGGGAGCCTACTGAAGACTTCACCAGAATCCCCCACAAGGTCACTAGAATACCCTTCTTGAAAGCAACGGAACTCGTTGTTAGGTACGATTGTAGTTCAACTCCCTGCTGACTTAATTTGGCTGACTGTTAATACCGTACCCCTTCTGCCAAGTATATCGGTCACAGAAGTTTTGCTCATCACTTCTGAGCCAATAATTCTTGTCTCCCCTGTGATACATGCTATCCAACGCTGGCACAGTATTCATAGTAAACAGCTTCACTAACTTTCCTCACTCATGCTAACGATGGACATAGGTCTCTAGCCATTCTAACCAATGAAGCATGTTTAGTCTCCTTCTGTGCTCTCAGAGAGTTTTCAGGCCCTAAAATATTATGTTATTCCATTTGGGGGAGATTTTTCAAATGTACCCATGAAAGTTAGGCACCTAACTCACTGAAGGAGAAGGAGAATTAAGTACACAATTCCCATTTGTGCTTTTGAAAAATCTCCCCTTTCCTTAATTGGAAAGAACATCATCACCTCCTACTCCATTCTGTGTATTTTCTTTTTAATAGGAAAAAATAATTTTCAGAAGTCACAGCAATTGGGATTTCATATTTACAATAACAATAGGGCAAATTAATTCACCGTGTTATTTCCCTCAAGTAGGCAGAAGCCAGAGGCATGATGGAGCAGTCTTATCACAGCAGCAAAACATGCCTAGCTAAATGACTACTCCAGCAGCTGCAGCCCATCTATTTGTTTTATTTGGCCTTTTGAACATCTGCATAACTTGCATGCTTCAAATACTGGGTTACTGTTTTCCTTCTCTCCAGAAAAAAAAAAAAAAAAAGGGGGGGGGGGGGGCAAAAAAAAAGCACAACCTTGGTGTTTACCTGGCTTTCAGATTCACAATATGTGGGTGAAACCCAACACTCAAACTAACACCATAATATGCTTTAGAAGCTTTGTTTCCTTATATAGAACCAATGTATGGTGTTTCATCCTGGCTCAAGTTACATCCATCAATTACAAAGTTACTAGAAAGAATGGTTTTAGAGTAGCAGCCGTGTTAGCCTGTATTCACAAAAAGAAAAGGAGGACTTGTGGCACAGAGACTAACCAATTTATTTGTGCATAAGCTTTCGTGAGCTACAGCTCACTTCACTTGGAATGCATCTGATGAAGTGAGCTGTAGCTCACGAAAGCTTATGCTCAAATAAATTGGTTAGTCTCTAAGGTGCCACTAGTACTCCTTTTCTTTTTACTAGAAAGAATATCCACATAACTAGATTCTTTCCAATTTAAAGACTACCAATCATTATTATTCAGCCCCTTAGCTTACTTGATAACATATTTGTAGTAGATAAAGACCTTACGACAGATATATTATTTAGAACTATTGAACCCATGTTATCACTTAAAGATCAGATCAAATGAAGTCACCTAAATTAGTTTCTTCCTTCCCGCCAGCCAGTCCTCCATGTTCGCTGTACTACCTTTTCCATTCTGTCTGGTGCACTAAGATTTTAAATGTAGGGTCAACTAAGATTTTAATGCCAGATACATTAAAAAAAATAACTGGGGGGAAAGGAGGAAGAAGGAGACCAAAAGTGAAAATTCATGTATCCTGCACTGGCAAAAGAGGATGACATCAACTGCACAGTGAAAAGTTTGTGTGGTCTAGAGTTTTGTCACGGAACCAGTCCTTGAGTTATGGTACCCACACCTCTTGTCACATCCTGAAATCTGGTACCCTAGGCACTGCCTAAAGCTGCCTCTGCATAGAAATCAGTGTTGCGTTAGCGAGCACTGCCTAGTTGCCTTAAAACTGGGTCACCATGAAAGATACTACTACATGCTGAAGTAAAGTGGAATTTAATGAGAGACGAGTTGTAGTGGCCAGTCTATGGGTCAGATTCTCAGCTGACAAACTAAATTGAAGTTAATGAAGTCATACCAATTTACACCAGCTGGTTATCTTGCCCTGTAACCAAGTGATGCACAGCGTTTAGAGTCCCTGAGATGGACTAGCAAATGCACCATAAGCAAAAAGCCTTAGGCTGGGCAATGTTGGCAGTGGGGGAAGGATCAGAGGAATACCGTAGAAATAAAGATGCTAAACTAAAATCATTTGTCATTTTTTTTTAAAAAGGTTTGGTCTTGTTTAAACTGGTTATAAAATTAAAGCGCTCATACAAAATACGTTTCCCAGTATAATCTCCTCAAATTGATCTGTTTAGGAATAGTGACTATTACAGTGGTTGCAACTATACCATGACCCGCCCTCCCCCCCTTCCCATTTGGGCATAAATGCAGGGTGGTCTTGAGCCACTGGATCTTTGAAAGGGGCTGTGGCATCCAGGTTCAGAACCACAGGCTACTGAACTGGGATTAAGAAATGTAACTGAGATCAGTTAGACTATAAAACTGATATGAATTATATTAAAATATCGTATCAAAAGTTATTTAGCTCACGTGCAAACACACCCATTTTAAACTGAAGCATTTGTTTTGGATTTATTTCCAAACAAAGCAAGGAAAAGTGAGCCCAAATTCTTCCGAAATTAAAAACAATGTATTACTACTCATTTCCCAAGTATCACTTCAATCAACCAATCTAGGAAAAAATGAAAAAGCAATCAGGTGGGAACGTATCAAAATAAAATATTATTCCTGTTTCTTTTCATCTGGCAAAAAGGTAATGATTTCGTAAATGTATTTTTTTTCTTACAGCCCAAGGGGACTATCATGGAATTTAAGTGAAACCATCTCTGGATATTACTGAAAACTATCAACAATTGTACATTCTATTTTGGTTCCATTCACTCACAAATGAACATTTTTCTATAATGGCTGTTGAGACAATCCCTACTACCTTACAGAAAAAAACATTGGTATTAAGTGTATTTTAATCAGGCACTTAAAGCATACTACAGACGCCCACCACTATATCACAAGTACGAATCAGTTGGATAGATTCACTCTTGGTGAAATTTACATGAATGTCAAAAACATCTGAAAGTAAGTATCAGTCTCAAGATGTCACTGAGCTTGCATCAAAAATCAGTAAAGTAAAACCTACAAATAACCCTAAAATAAGTCTTCTGGGCAAATGGTCTACCACTCTGCCTGGAGTTTCCTATATTTCTAAAATAAGAAATCAGCAGCAATTCTCACTCTTTTTGGCGGGGGGGGGGGGGGGGGAGACAGAGCAGGGCAGAAGAAGAGGGAGGGGGAAGAAAAAGCAGAGGGAAATTTAACTTTACAGGCAATCAATTCATACCATCTGCAAAGCAAGTGAAATTCAAAATTTCTAAACGGGCTACTTCCTTCAAAATGAAAATGGTAATTTTTCCCCCATTAGCAAAATCTGGACCTCAGTGCTGTCTGTTAAACATATTCAGACATTAGCATTTTGACTTATGGTATACTCAACAAACCTCCACTCAGTAACACTTAGGGAATTAAATAGGCACTTTAAATAAATTTTAATTATTTTAATTATAATTTTAATTAAATAGACACATCAATACATGTCAAGTTGTGCTTTTCTGCTTCTATAGACTTTCCTCGCTTTTTGCAATGCACCATAACTGCGGACCTTATCTTTCTGATTTCTCGTTATAAGAATATATATATGGCTAATTGTAACTATTTATATTCCGCTATGTCCCCTGTTCTATCTATCTACTATAACATCATAAATGGAAATATTTTGGAAGGTTCCATCTAATAGCGATATATTTCATTCAATAATTTTTAGCTAAGATCAAGTGTAATATCAGATAGGGACTTCAGTTGATGAACTATATCCTGTACATATACAGAGATGGATTTGATTATCTAACAGGTCTGTTTAATCTCCAGCCATGTTATAAGTTTGATTAAACTGTGTTCCTGGTTGCAGACTTTCACTAAATCAAATTTATAAAGGATTTTTAGTGTTCCAGTCCAAATGAGTGTAATATTTGTGTGTGTGTGTGAGTGTGAGAGTATGTGTGTGTGAGAAAGAGAGAGAGAGAATTTGAAACAAAATATAGGATAATACTGACAACCCCTCATTAAACAGACTCACTCTGCATTCTACAAGAGAACTATGTTCTTATCTGCAATCACATTAAAAATTGCATGTCACAGAATTAAAATCAGTGTGTAGTCCATAAATAGAAAAACAAAATCAAAACAGCACACGTCATGAGCACTATTTTACTATTCTGCTACCAACCCACACTAGAAATTACCATCAAATCCATTCGATGGCAGAATTAGGCCCATAGTTTGTAAACATCTGTCCCTTTTGGGGGTGGAGGCCTGACATGATGATGGTTGTTACTGGTGGTTACACTTTTAACAGATTTATCATTTGGCACAAGTTGTGGAGCTGCTGCTTTTTGGCTCTAAGGTCTGGTCTACACTAGAGGGGGGGGATCGATCTAAGATACGCAACTTCAGCTACAAGAATAGCGTAGCTGAAGTCTACGTATCTTGGACTGACTTAGAATCACTTACTTCGCGTCTTCACGGTGCGGGATCGACAGCTGCCGTCGACTCCGCTTCCGCCTCTCGCCCTGGTGGAGTTCCGGAGCCGACAGCAGAGCGATCGGGGATCGATTTATCGGGTCTACAGTAGAGACGATAAATCGATCCCGCCGATCCAGCGGGTAGTATAGACATGGCCTAAGGGACTTTGTTTCCAATTTCAGGGACATATTGCATGCAAATTAATGAAGACTGAAAACCCTGGTACAGTGGTGTGATCACATTTCTCTTGAGAGTGGGGTAAGGTGGAGATGCATCTAACCAGGTATTTGTACAGTGCCCTACCACCATAGTTATCGGAGCACTCGGTCTCATTCAGATACCTTTAGTCTTGCATTCTATGCTTTCTATGAGTTTCTTCATTATCAGCCAAATTTTGCTACAACAGATAGAGCTAAGTGTGTTAGATACTGACTAGAAGGATTAAATAGCCATGGAATAGATGAACTAATAGAAGGGGGATGTGTTCTATTTTAAATGCAATCCAAACAAAATCATCTCAGCTATTGTAAATTTCAGCCAGTTATACCACCTCTAAAATATAAGGGGTGCAGGAAAGGGAATAATTATCAAGAAAGTCACGTCAACTCCTGGCAAGAAACTTTTTATCCCATTTAACTAGAAGGACTTACAACATTTCTGATCTACATTGTCACATTTGACACTAGCCAGCTTGAAGGACAATATTATTATATTTTGTATCTACGAATATTATTTAATCTAATGATTAAATAAATTTCACAATATAAATAATTTTGGCTCTCTAACAGAATTCCATTTGTAACCCTAAGTAGTGTAAAATACAAGAGTTAATTGCCTGTGCAAATATTTCAGGGTAGTGTTTACGTAATCAACAGTACATTAAGTACCAGAGTTGTGCTCGCTGATAGGTGAAAGAACAAGTTTGAAAGGCAACTGCATTGCCAATTAGCTTTCAACAAATATGTACACAAGCTGTGCTTGCAGGCTTATACTTAGCTTCCTCATTCTCTGTAGGATGCCAGCTTTTAGAATAGCTGATTCTTCCATACTGAAACCCTTAGTTAGCATAGGAGAACTTGAACAAAAGAGTGTGGCAAATTTTGGTCAACCAGAGGTCTAAAATGTCAGATTTTAAACTTCAAGTCTGAAGCATGGTTTCTGGTCATGAATACTGAAGCCAAGGTCCGAACGGGACAAAACCCCAAACCAGAGAAACTTGTGCCTTCAGGTTATCTTAATATCAGGGTCAGTCCAAAGAGGAAGACTAAAAATTGCCTATCCATCCAATGCCTTTCTATCCCTAGAGAAGAATACACAGATACCCCACTTCCTGTACGGCCTCCTACAGTCCTCAGATCTTCTGTGTCTTCCAGGTATCTCCATTCAAAGCACTATATCCCACCAGTGGCCAACTGGCTGGGCCAGATGTTTTTCTTAAAAAACACACCACAAGACTTCCACAGATGGCAAGAGACATTTCATTGCCAAGGTGATGGTCCATATTCCTTCTACCCTTTTCCCACATTCCTAACTCCCCCCACTCATTAGGGGGCCCCTCAGGGATAGCTCATGGAGGTTGGTTGGGTGGAGAAAGGGTAAAAGGAGAACACCCTTCAGATTGTACAACTCCCTATCAGAGCAGTGGAACAGGATCTAAACATCATCCATAAGCCTAATGAAGGAAGTCCACATATAGAAAAATGTAGCAATTTCTCTCCCAGGCCAAGTACCTCGGATGCTGTGGGTGTGGGCAGAGATGCAAGATATAAACAGCCCATGTGTCCTTCAACAGAACAGTTTCCTTTGAAGGAGGATTCATGCTCACAGAGATTTATATTTGGATCCAAAACTGCCCCCAAACTCCGCCCAATAGAACTATTAGACTTCATGGAAGGATTACCTTACTACTTGTTTCTAAACATGTCCAATTGTAATCACAGACTAATCAGGAAAGAGGTTGTCTTCCATAAGGATGTCATTTCTCTGCATTTTGGAATATGTGCCTTTTTCCACATGGCACTACAAATGCCATCACTGGGAAAAAATGCAGAACAACCGGTTCTACCCAAACATTTCAACTGCACTGTATTTTATAGTGAATACGGTTCTCCAACACCCGAATTTGCTTATTAAGGGACTGAAGGTATTCCATTCATGATTCAAAAAAATGCACTTCTGTTTGGCCATGTTTACAGATTGTAAATCCAGTATATCAAATTGGGGAAACAGGGAAACCCAGCCATATACCTAAGCAAGTCCACACACAAACAGATCTTTAAACTCTTAAGGGCTGAATCAAGTTTTAAAAGCTCTGTGTTACGCTAGCAAATCTTTAACAGCCAGGAATGGTGACAGTGAGTAAACAAAGGATTTTTCTAGTAATTCATTAGCTGGGTTATGTGACTAACCCACAGATTAACAACAGTCTATTTTACCCACCCCCTTCTTCCCCACAGAGCCTCTGTGGGGGGCTGGGGTTGGGGGAAGGGAGAAACATTATAACAGGCTCTTGAAGCCGAATCATTCACACACTGCTATTTCCACTGGGGATGTAAGATGAAGGTGACAGCTTATGTCCCACACACGCTATACTTGCCACAGGAAAATTTATTTAAAATACAACTAACTGCTTTGATGCCCTGTTCCAGATAAGAAAGAGGCTTAGCAGTACATCCATAGTTGCTCATGATTTAAACACACACACACAGAGCTTGCTTTTTCCAGTGAAAACCTTGAAATACACAAAATTCTACTAACCAATAGAAAGAAAAATTACACGCATCAGCAGTATATGCCGCTCCCTCTCCACAAGGCACTGGCGATATTAAGAACGTTTTCTCCTGCAAAATATTCTTTACTGTGCTCTCAATCCTCTTTGCAAAAAGGGGACTTTCTACTGAGGCATGTGCAATATGCAATAAAAGGCTCTGAAATGGGCCATCAGCTCTAGATCTAATGGTAGCAATTTGCTACTACTGTGCAAGGGTTCAGGGTTTGATTTGCAGAGTAGGGAGCTTGCTCTCATGACTGGGAAGTTCATAGAAACAAACAGATTGAACCAAGGGAGAGAATGGATAGGATTAAATAATAGGATCTCTGCCTCTCTTGCAGTGACCCCCACTGGTTTATCAGGAATGACACAAACTCAGAGACAAGAGACTATAACCAAAACAGAAATTGTGGGAAGAAAATTTTATATTATCTTTATACAAAATTAAACTGTAGACAGAACTGGTTTCCCTGGGATCACCATTCTCCCAAACTTCTTTGCACTTTTTGTTTTGCCCTTTTATAGCAGTAATTTGAAAAAAAAAAAGAGATAAATAATCTCCACTTTTATTTTTAACATCAATCTGAAAGACAAGATTGAGTCCTACTCAGATCTGCCTGCCACTGGGGTCGTTGGGTTTTTCTTTTATTTTTTGGTGTGCACTTACACTCACTCATGGATGGCTAAAATGTATACCATTTTGTTAAAATTGGTCTCTATATTGTACCAGTTTGAGAGTCACTTCAAAGCCAATTCCTAAAATGGAACAAAACCATTGAGACAAGTACTGCACAGGTGTTTTAAGATAAGTAAAAATGATGTGCTGTCTTTACTAAATTATATTGAAACCACGCAGCTCATCAATATTATAGATTAATACTGGCCTTTGCTCTTCTGTTCACGTATTTCTCCAGATATATTTAACGGCTATTATCACACTTTCATCTGAATTTCAATTTATCAGCTTTCAAATTTTCTCCTATCACCCCTTTCTCAGAGTGTCCATAATCCGTGGAGAAGAGATTGCTGATGGTGTTATCACAGGCAAACAGAATGAAGTTAATGGTAACAGGCACTCCTTGCTAGGTAATTATTATAGGAGAAAGAATGCAAATGAGACCTAATCTGTCTCTCACAATGGTAGAGGCCTTGGATTTGCATTAAACCTTTTGCAGCACTCTGCTAGATAGGAGACTTTACAGATAACAATGCATCTGGAACACAGACTGCTTCCTTGGCTCATTGCTGTTTATTAAATTGTGCTCAAGCAGGTACAGTTGTCCCTGAATGCCCTTCCCCGCCTCCCGCATTGCACTGCAATATTCCCCCCTACACACAGACCTTTCGTGCAAGAAGCTAACTGTGCATGCCATTTCTGACAGATTCATAACAGTCACAGGGCATAAGAAGAAAACATTGTCTAGTAATTCTAGCAGGGGACTGGAAGTAAGGAAATCGGGGTTCCATTCCCAGTTATGCCGTTTACTTGCCATGAGACCCTGGGCAAGTCATTTAAGCTTTCTGTGTCTCAGTGTGCTCATCTATAAAAAAGGCAGAAGGAACATTCACAGGTGCCTAGGGCCCTCCTGGGCCTGAGAATGATATCCACCAAAAAGCTCCCAAGACTTCCTGGAAGGGCTCACAACCAGCTCAATGGAATGCAGACTATGGGCCCTGTAGGAAGGGGGTACTGCCTGTCTTCTCTGGCTGTTAATTGGTTTCAGGAAGACAATATCTTGCCCCTTGTTTCACAAGAATGATCCTCCAGACCCTTCAAGGAGGATTCCCCCCACATCCCCAGTAACCAACTTCGGTTACTGCGTACAGCTGTCCCAGTGTCTTCTGCTGGAGTTTTCCTCAGAAGGAATGGGAATAGTTAGACATGCTGAACCCCTCACCAAGGAGCCTACTAAACAGAGAGACAATTCTCTTGCGAACAGTCAGGGGCAGCTACACAGTGCGGGTGTCCCAGTCCCATTATTGTCAACCTCAAGAGAACAAATCTGTTGTTAGTCCCTGCCCTCCCCACCCCCAACATCATGAGTTTTTTTTAAAAAATTATAGAGTGTGTTTTTTTATCTGTTCTTTTGATTTTTGAATTCCACCTGCCCCTTCCCAGCAGCAGTGTATGACTGACAGCTAGTGTTGCCAATCCAACGTTATTAGGTAAAATGATTTTGGTCCCTGCCGCAGGAGCACCTCTTCACAACATCTGCCCATCCCCTGACCAGCAACTAATGCTGCCTCCCAACCAATCCTGTCCCCCCAGTTCCTGCATCAATTCTACCTCTCAGTTTCAACTTGGCTGCTCCTGGGGTTCTTCCCCCTTGTCCCAGGCCTGATGTGGGGCCTGGAGTCGTGTTCCCTGCCGCCCCCCGGGTTGGGTGCTGCAGGGGGGAATGGGGAAGAGCAGAGAAACTCTCCTGACCTCACTGTTCACAGGAGGGGTAGAGGTAGCAGAATCCCTGAGCTACTGGGCTCTTAGCTCCCTCTCTCAAGAATGCTTTTGGGTTGCTGAGGGGAAGGGGAAGAGACAGAGCTCTTCCTATAGCAGCTCTGATTGGTAGGAGGCAGGCAAGGGGGGCAAGGCCACCAATCAGAAGGGGTTCCCTTTTCCCCCACAGGCAGGGCTCACAGTCCAACAGAAGGCTCTCTCCTGATACGTGGCCCCCCTTTTCCTGTGTGTCATGTGACCAGTTGTATTATTACCTCCACCTACTGGAGACAGCAAAAAGTTTGGTGAGCTAGCAAATCCCTGCCATACAGGGGGGATGACTTTCTCAAGATGAGACAGAACACTGAATCTACATGCTGGCAGAGAGGAACTCGACCTAAACCGATATAGGACAATGAAGAATGGAATAACCATGGCATCATAAAAAAAGCAACCAGTATATATTTTGAGGACAAGTAGAGGAAGAAGGGATGGCAATCAAATTATAAACACTGATATTCTGTACTGGGTGTTGCTTCAAAAGCCAACATAAGCAACAATTCAATATTAGGTCACCACCTAATGTCGATATTTCACCTAAAGGGCCCACAAAAACAGTACATGTTTATTCTTTAGTTTGTATCTGTAAAACTTGCAATATGGAAACTATTATTATACTTTTTAAAATTTAGATTTATAAACAGGCAGGGGACATGCACTGCAAACCTCAGATTAAAATATTTTTTGAAATATAAGTTGCTCACTCCCAAGTCACTGGTATACAGTATTGCCTTTAAGAAAGACACATGGAAAATACATTACCAGCAACAATTCAAATGTAGCATACCCTATTGCACATTATTTATATTAACAAAATAAGAAACTTAAATTTTTGCTAATACTAGAAATTTAATTTAATATACAGTCCTCAAATAAAGGACATATCAGATATTAAACAGATATTAAAATCTGTAAGAACAGATTTAAAAATTTTATTAAAGTTAATGTTTAAAATAAAATTTACACAAGAGGGAAGGTACTGTACATCTGGGGTCTGGCTTGGGTTAAGGGAGATTGCAAGTATCAGTTACAAGGTTCACGAGGTACATGCATATCACATAACCAGCACAGATCCAGATTGGGGAGTGGGAATTTTTAAAGCGTCAGTGGATAAATGGGCTCAGGTACGCCACCCATGAAATGTATTAAGAGTCCATGTCAGTATTGGTGCAGAGAATAAGTACATGGGTGGGGTGCGTCTCTCGGTTCATCAGGGAAGGAAGTGGGTTATTTCCCTGGTCAGCGTTCTCGGTTACTCGACCTGATACTGGCGGTGTCCTGTGATGTGTTCCGTGTAGATGTCTCTGGACCACCTGATGGTGTCAGACACCATTAGCTGTCTCATGAGCTGGCGGTAGTGTTGACAGACTCCGCACGCTCTCAGTACCAGCTTGTTGTGGGGGTCCCATGCACCCAGCGCTCCCACGACCAGGGCGTGGATCTCGACCTCGTAGCCCTGGGCTTTCAGGGTGTCGGCCAGCGGGGTGTACTTCAACGCCTTCTGTGTGCGGGCGTCATGGAAGGCCAGTGACCTGTTCTCAAATGGCACCGTGACGTCTTCCATGAGGACCTTCTTCTTTTCTGCGTCAGTCACGACAATGTTGGGTCGCAGTCGGTTGTCTGTCCCGGGAATGGTCGACGGTGATCTTCCCCAGGGATGGCAGGATGGCTTTCACCAGCCAGTTCTGGATGGCATTGTGGCGGTGCCACCAGGCTCCGGAGTGCTGTTTGCATCCACACAGGACCTGGGGCAGGGTCTTGTTGGCGTAGCCGCACTTCCTGCGGTGCTTGTCCCGGTTGCCGTGGTAGATGGCTCCTTTGAGGGGAACAGTTGAGTCGGGCCCAGTGGACGAACCGCCAGTCGGCGAACCTGGTGATGCTGCCCCCGGGGAGGAAGTGGTTCCTGGCGTCCCACTTGCTGGACACCTCAAACACCTTGCCCTGGTCCGCTTCCACTTGAGGTTCTCGGCATAGTGGCAGCGGATGGAGTCTTTCAGGGTCCTTCCAGAATCGTTCCGGCGGTCGGGGTGATGATGGTGTGGTCCGGGATCTTTATGCACGGCACCAGTATTCCCAGCTCCTGGCGCTCCTCGCACCACTTCCAGCAGCAGCTGATCCTCTTTTCTAGGCATCTTGAGGTGTTGCGGGTGTGGGACCAGAGAGGACAGGTCTCCCCTCTCTCCCAAATTCAGCCTCCAGGGAGCCACTGAGGTAAGTGGCGACATCCTGCTCGGAGGTGGCCCTGGCGATGCGTTTTCTGACCACATCCCGTCCGGCTTCCTCCACGATGCTCCTCACTGTCAGGTCCGGGCACGTCAGTAGGTGGAAGGCCTGGGTGATCACCGCCACATCGCACAGGTTGCCCATCCAAGGTACACTGACGCTGCCCTGCCTGTGGGAAATGTAGATGATGTCAGTGCTGGCCCTCTGGGGAAGGTAGAGCCATTTCCTCACCAGCTGCCTGATGGTGCTGTCAGCCTTGTTCAGGGGGACCTTGGCCACGGCTGATCCCCCGAGGACGAAGGAGATGTGGGGGATCAGGAAGGTATTGAGGGCATTGATCTTTTGCCAGGGGAGAGTCGATTTGGGCCACATCCTGCAAGATCTCTGCAATGGTGTCTTCGGGGGTCTGTCGGACGCGGACTCCTGTGAGTGTGCCCAGGTGTTGCTATACTTCTCCCTCCTCGAGGGAGGCCATGGGCTTGCCCTCGATCAGGAAACGTGATGCCCGGACCAGAGCCCTGGCGCTGCCTTCGACGTGGAGGGAGGCCCACTTTTTGGGGTTGAAGCGAAGGCCCATCCACTCGGCGGCTTCTCTTGCAATGTCGAGCATTCGCTGGAGGCTTACCGAGCTGTCGGCGATGAGGACCATATCGTCCGCATAGGCCAGGATGTTGATTCTCTTGCTGTGCAGGTCAAAGCCAGCTGAGCCGCCGGAGACGGCTCGGATGAGTGGTTCCATGGCCAGGTTGAAGATGATGGGGCTGAGGGGGCAGCCCTGTTTCATGCCGCAGCGGATGGGGATGGTGTCCGTCTCTCCGTCCGTAGTGCGGGTGGTGGTGGTGCAATCCTTGCAGAGATCCTGGAGGATCTGGATGAAGGTTTCTGGAATCCCGAACTCTCCCAGGGTGGCGAATATGTGGTGGTGGTGTATGGACGCAAAGGCATTGGCCAAGTCGAGCCATGCTACGGCGCTCTGCCTCCTGGACTTCCTGGCTGCCTGCATGGCCATCTGAAGAAGGAAGTTGTGCTCGTAACATCCCTCGCAGGATATGAAGCCCTTCTGTGCTGAGCTGACCGCGCCCTCGCCCACGAACCAGTCCATGATCCTTGCCGCGAGGCATCTGGCATACAGCTTGTAGATGGTGGAGCAGAGGGAGATGGGCCTCCAGATGCCGGGGTCATCTCATTCACCTTTTTTGCGGATGAGCACCCTATTTCACATTATTTATATTAACGAAATAAGAAACGTAAATTCTTGATAACACTAGAAATTTAATTTAATATACAGTCTTCAAATAAAGGACATATCAGATATTAAACTGATAAGAACAGATACTACACTTGATCTTAGCTCAGTTGTTCTAGTTTCCTGTACAGTAAGAATAAATTAGAGCTGGCACCTGTGTAGGACTATGACTGTCCACTGAATGCATCCGATGAAGTGAGCAGTAGCTCACGAAAGCTTATGCTCAAATAAATTTGTTAGTCTCCAAGGTGCCACAAGTACTCCTTTTCTTTTTGCGAATACAGACTAACACGGCTGCTACTCTGAAACCTGGCTAAATGACTTGTTTCCTTGCCCTTCAAGCCACAGATATAGAGTCTCTCATGCTCAGTCTAACTTATAAGCCTGTTGTGGGAACTCGTTCACAGAGTTCAACTAAGGAGAAGAAATTCTAGCACCCACCTGAACGGACCAAGATGTTAAATTCCATTGATACCACGACTATGAAATACATCATTCTGAAACATTAATCATTTTCTAGCAGCATGTTAGAGGAGATGACATACATTAGTCCTTCAGCCTGTGAAACACAAGCATTTTCCCCTACATTTTTTCATCAGACCCAGTTCCAAATTTGTTGCGGACTTCTAGGCTTCTTCCCTTCTTTACGTTCAATCCTCTTCAATTTCCCACTGATGCTATTTTCATAGGTTTGGTGGCTTTTATCCTACACTAGGCTTTAATTCAGCCAGTTTAGCACGTGCTAAAGTAAAATTTTGCCTTGAGTAGAGTTATAGAAGGTGTTAAGATTATGTTAGCTAGCTCAGTCTAACCCACCGGTTCTCAAACTGTGCGTCGGAACCCTAAAATGGGTCGTGACCCCCTCTGAATGGGGTTGCCAGGTCTGACTTCGACTTGCTGGGGCCCAGCCAAAGCCTGAGGCTGCAGGCCCCCTCACTAGGGGCTGAAGCCCTTGAGCTTCAGCTTTGGCCCCCCTGCCCAGAATGGTGAGGCTTGGGCTTTGGCCCCCCGACCCAGGGCAGTGGGGCTCTGGCAGGCCCAGGCTTCAGTCCCCCCTCCTGGGGTTGTGAAGTAATTTTTGTTGTCAGAAGGGGCTTATGGTGCAATGAAGTTTGAGAACCGCTGGTCTAATCTAATGTTATCCTGTTAAATCCAACATAACACATGGTCCAAACAGATTGCATGCACTTTTTCTTGCTTTACAGGAAAACAGACCATTTTTTGTTCTGAGTTCTACTTTTAAAGCTTTTCCTCCAGAGCTAGCAAGGAAATTCTTATGCCAAAGTTATTTAAAAACCAAATGATGGTTTAGATGCAGAAACATAAACTAAAAAAAAACCCAGAGGTAGTTGGCACCTTTTTTGAACAAAATACTTGGACTGCAATATTGCCAAGCTGGGTAGCATGCTCTCTTCATGAGCATGCTCTCTTCATAAGAGAATAACCTCACACAAAATGAAAAGGAGTACTTGTGGCACCTTAGAGACTAACAAATTTATTTGAGCATAAGCTTTCATGAGCTACAGCTCACTGCATCCAATGAAGCGAGCTGTAGCTCATGAAAGCTTATGCTCAAATAAATTTGTTAGTCTCTAAGGTGCCACAAGTACTCCTTTTCTTTTTGCGAATACAGACTAACGCGGCTGCTACTCTGAAACCTCTCACACAAAATGCAATTCCTGAGTTACTGACTCCAGCTTCTCCTGAGTAGCACCTTCTCATTTCCCTGGTTCAGCTGTGCTTTCAAGGCTCTCCCTGGCCTTTCCCCTACCATTCTAGCTAGCTTTTTGAGAGTTTGTCTCACTATAGTGGAATTCTTTAGTTCGGTGGACTCATCCTTTCACTTAAGCCTGCAATATCACTTATACCCTTGAACCACTAGGGACCTCAGTTTCTCCTTTGTTGCTAGGGGATTCATACTTGAGTGACTGTAGGCAGCTTAGTCTTTTAAATAAATTTTCTTTTACTTGCTTATGTCTTACTATCAAGCCACTCAAATCCATTGGATACATTTCTCTAGTTCACACAAGCGTATTAACTTATTCTACAAAACTTTGCATGTAAAGCAACTCAGGAACAAATTAATAGCATGAGTTGTGCATTAAAAGCCCTGTTCAGTCAACTTTTATGCCAGCCTGACATATAAACATTTAAAACAATGTAGGATAGCTCAGAGTAAATTTGCTAATACCACCAAGAATACACTTTTCCTTTGTAAGGGGGAAAGGTTCCCATTTGTTATAACTGAAATGACTTTTCAGTAGATGGCAAAGCTTCTCAGCCATTTGCCTACTGTAATTTGCATTGCCATTCATATCCCAGAACACTCTCTTACAGTTTCCACAGCATTTCAGGAGACACCACTGGAAGGAGCCCAATGGTTGAGAGGCACTGCTGATGGCAGACGATCATTTGGAAGGGACTAAGCAAATCTACTTCAGTTTAATAGCCAAACACACACTGACTCATGACCCTCTGAGTCTAGATAAATAGCTGGTAACTCCCTTGTAGATTACTACCCAGAGGTTGTGAACTCCCCTAGATTATGCAGGCAATCACGTGTTGCACCAGTTTGGGATACATCAACATTAACTAAGCAATACCAAATTGTTTACTTTCACATATTCTAATTTCATTTGTGAAGCTGTGCAGTTTTTTTGTGAAAGCCCACTTACCTCCAAAGGCAAAATAAGTATCTGAATTATCAGGGCCAGTAATTATTGGCCTCTGGCATACAGCAAAAATGTACAAGGAACAATTTATCTCTTTTTAATTTAATTCCAGTCCCCTATTTCCCAGCAATTGCACATGGTCACACATTCTAAACACACACACACCTAACTCACAGTGCAACAAAAGAGGCTAGTAATCTCCAAAGCCAGTGCCTCGCTACAGGCCCAATCAAACCCACATGTGGAGGAGACCAAATATTTTGCATTTTGCTTACTGCTAATAATGCTGCTTCACTTCATTAAAAGCAGCTTATCATTTTATCTACTCTCTCTGATTAATTAACCACTGGTTAAAATGAATGAACACTTGATTTCAGGATGCTATTAATGTGTCACTGGTGAGCCACTGCTTACATATTTCCATTATTTTCTTTTTATTCCCTGATCATTCACACCACAGTAACATTGTTTTTCAGACCTCTCTGCTTACCGTCCCTCCCCCTCAAATATGCCACAAAAATGCTTTTTCTTTTTCCCTTGGGGGGGTGGGGGTGGGGGGGTGAGGTGGGGGAGACAGGAGCTGTAACCTAAAACTTTCAGGAAAATGCAATTTAATAGTCTGCATTTTAGAATAATTTCCATACTGACCACAAGAATAGAAATAAAAGAATGGGAAGAAAGACCAGGCTGGTGAGGGCAGGTCAAAAGATACCATTAACACATGCAAATTATTTAGCTATCAGAAGTAGGATATAGTTTTACATGGTAATCACAAACAGTAGCTCCATTAAGAAAACCTACATTTGGAAAGAAGGAAAGAATTCCCTTCCTGAGCCAAATTCCATGTGCTGTATATGAATAGAGACCTGCTACCGTATATACCTGCAAAGTTCACCATGGCACGTGACCCCTGTATCTAGATTTCTAAGAGGGGAAAAAAAAAAATGAAATCACACCATCACAATTAAACTAAGTATTTAAGAACTGCAATAATCCCATTCAAACTTCTGTCTGATAAACAGGACTTCCTGTCACACCTCCAAACCCAATTTTACTCTTAGCTACAAATCAGATCTACATTTTCTTTCCCCTCAATTGATTATATTTATACGACAAAATGCCAAAGAGGAGAGGGCAAAATGCCCTCTTCCTCTTCATTGAAAGGTTAAGCATTCCTTCCCCACACATAAGGCCCACAGTACATTTGACCACCAAAGGGAAATCAGCCCCCTTCCAAAACCTAAATAATAATGGTCTCATGATTTCAGGGACGAAGGCGGGAGGAAATTCTTCTGATCTCCACCAAAAATTAGATATGAAATATTTTAAAGATCACGACTACTCAGGTAAGTAATCCACCCCACCAAACAGACCAGGATTTTTTAATACTTTGTTTCATTACCACCTAGAGGTCTCTTCCAAGATTGGGGCTCCAGAGTGTTGGCAGCCAAACAGGAGTAAGAGAGTCCCTGCCTGAACAAGCTTACAGTCCAAACAGACAAGACAAAGGGTGAGAACGGAAGGACTGAGAAGTACAAGTGATTTGCCCAACATTACACAGCAATTTAGTAACCGAGCTGGGAATAGAAAACTCTGGCCTCCCAATTCCCAGTCCAGTACTTTATCCATAAGACCACACAACCTATTGGGTTAGTTTATGATTTTTGAATCATACAATTCCCCTTTGACTTGGTATTTGTGAATGGGCAAGTTATTGAAATGTACAAGAATCTCACACACTTGTATATACAGAACCGAAGAATGGAGCAATGTGTACACACACCAGAACTTCCTTAACAGCAGGGAACAATTCTGCACTAGAGGGGGAAAAACCCTTTTCATTGCTAATTTCCACAAATGGGATTAAGCCTGACTGGGCCTTAAACTTTCCCATTAGAAGTAATGTGGAACATAGGCAAAAGTAATGATAAAAACTGTCATACACACATATATACATATACGAATATATAGACACACACACATACACTTTTCCTCCCAGTCACTGATTACAGATTAGTTCCACGGGCACACTTTAAAAACTCCCTTCTGTGGATTGTTAGGTTGCACTCTCACAACTCTGCCGCAGTCATCGCAAAGCATATTAGTCACAGCTCCTCTAAGTGAGAAGACAATGTACAAGAGAAAAGATTTTAAATGTATAGCTCTGAGGGAAACTCTTTTCCTGGCCTGGGAAATTTTAAAAATTTAGGGGGGAAACATCCCATTCTAAATCGGACAAAAAGTTGAAATCTTGAAAATTTTCGAGAACCAACAATGTGAAAAAATTGATTTGGATAATTTCAAAATGTTTTGTTATTATTTGGACTTCTTTTTTACTGTAATTAGTTAAATTGCAAAAACAAAGTCATTTCAAACAAAAAAACATTTTTTATCTTAAATTTTTTTTAAAGTATCCAAATTGTCAAAACAGCCCATTAGAACAATTTCAAAACATTCCTCTTCTCCCCTCAAGTTTCTTGTAAATGACACATTCATCAAAATCTATCCTTTCCCATTAACAGTTTTGGATTTGATGAACTGCCGTTTTCTGACAAAATGCATTTTCAAAAAATTCCTAACCAGCTCCTTTTAAATGTAAAGTCTGAAAATATTTGTTATTTTTACTTCTTTATTTCAAAGTCTACTTAGTTAAGATTCATAAAACAAATGTAAGAGACACAGATCTATTCCACTAACTCTGTGCTATGTACTTTATGATGCTGATGGCCAGCCATCATATGTCATGCAAGTAAAAAACTTAGCTCATCTGACAAATTGTCTTCCTCCACATTCTGTGTTCATTTTCTTCTCTTCACTCCAAGTTTTCTCTATCTATGACCTGTCCCCAACTCTACAGACTACAGAGGGGTCTCCTCTTCTCTTATATCAGGGGTGGGCAAACCTTTTGGCCCGAGTGCCACATTGGGGAATAGAAACTGTATGGCAGGTGTGGGAGGGGATGAGGGCTCTGTTTGGGGGTGCAGGCTCTGTGGTGGGGCTGGAGATGAGGAGTTTGGGGTGTAGAAGGGTGCTCTGGGTTGGGACCAAGGGGTTCGGAGAGCGGGAGGGGGATCAGGGCTCGGGCAGGGGGTTAGGGCGTGGGGAGAAGCTCAGGGGTGCAGGCTCCGAGCGGCGCTTACCTCAAGTGGCTCCCGGAAGCAGTGGCATGTCCCTTCTCCGGCTCCAATGTGGAGGCATGGCCAGGCAGCTCTGCATGCTGCTCCATCCGGAGGCACTGCCCATGCAGCTCCCATTGGAGCTCCCTTTGGAGCACTTAGGAGCCAGAGGGGGGCCATGGCGCAGCTTCCGGGAACCACGTGGTGTGGCCCTGACCCTGTGCCCTGGCTGGGGCAGCCCCCCAACCCAGCGCCCCGGCCGGAACAGGGATGAGCCGTGTGGTGTAGCCCCGACCCTGCGCCCCAGCCGGAGCGGGGCCGAGCTACATGGTCCGGCCCCTGAGAACCAGCGCCCCAGCCGGAGCACCGGAGCCAAGCCGAGCCGCGGGTGCGGCCCCTGACCCCGCTCCGCAGCAGGAGCTCACGGGCTGGGTTAGAACGGGTTGCGGGCCATATCCAGCCCACGGGCTGTAGTTTTCCCACCCCAGTCTTATATGGTATACCAAGACTTAGCAGAATTTGACTTTTTTGAATATAATTTTACATTATCAATTTTTATTTCAAGTGTTTTTTCCGATTTTAATTTTCAAAGCTGTGCAAAATTACGGGGGAGGAGGTCAGCCAATAGTTATTTAATGACAGTGGACACTGATGAGATTCAAAATGTTAAAGCTTTGTAACAATTAAAATGTCACAACAGATGGTCAGCATCACATGTCAAAATATACAAAGTAAATATCCTTAATAGGTTAAAAAAAATTCTCAGGCAGATTTTTTTTTTTTACTTTGACGATCTGTAAATTTTGATTACTATTGATAGAAATATTTTTTCCTTGGTTTGTGTGTGGAAAGTGAAATTGACGTTTACTGATATTTACCAATAAAAATCTAATCCTTCCAAGCACAGGCATAACTCAGCGCTTAAAGAGAGCTCTTCAGGCAAAGAGAAAATGCAAGCCTCTAGGAAGTGCTCCTCCTCCCATCCAAGGAGTGCTGCTGAACTATTACAGGTTTCAGAGTAACAGCCGTGTTAGTCTGTATTCGCAAAAAGAAAAGGAGGACTTGTGGCACCTTAGAGACTAACCAATTTATTTGAGCATGAGTTTTCGTGAGCTACAGCTCACTAGTTCACGAAAGCTCATGCTCAAATAAATTGGTTAGTCTCTAAGGTGCCACAAGTACTCCTTTTCTTTTTTTGAACTATTACAGGGTCAATGTGTAGAAAGGCCCCAATTCAGCAAATAGTTTAAGCTTGTGCTTAAGTCCATCCCTATTCATCAAAGTACTTAAGCACACGCATGTGCTTAAAATATAGCATAACTTAAAGTTAAGCAATGCACTTAATGCTTTGCTCAGTGGTGATATACTGTTTAATCAGGATTTAAGGCCTGTGAGACGATTAGGTCTCCAGAGACTGGAACTCCTGGAAACACAAACTCTGCTGTTAATTCATTCTGACTCACAAGTCTGACTCCTGGCTGGGTGCTGGATAGCTTCATAGCTTTGACACTGGATATGTTTCCTGTATTAGAAATCCTAACTCAAAACCGACCTTAAAAGCTTGTTGTTGTTTTTTTTAAAGACATTTAAGCAAATATCCTGCTGAAACACTGCTCGAAGTCTTGAAAACTGTTAACTTGATTTATGTGTGAAAAGAGAAATACAAACAGAGTAAGCTTACCACCGATAGATAAGCTATTACAGACACCGCTTAACATACCACAGCGTCACCCACCTGAAATATGTGAGCTAGAAGCTGTATCACCTTTTCTCTGGAGATGGGTCAGGAGAGAGGGAAAAAATAAAATAAAGAGATGACTTTGCTGCAATCTTGAAAGCACTTTTTTCTTCTCATTATTCTAAGTGTGTCAATTATGAACAGGATCTCAACTTTGTATATGATTTATACTTTCTAGGAGCGAAAAATCTTTGCCCAAGTTTAATTGAAGAAAGGACAAAAAAGGTAACTCCACATATAGCAATGAAACAGCAAATGTTTGGCTACTTAACAATCAGACATTCCCTCCTCCCACGCTCACCCTCAAAAAATACTTAAAAGTCCAGCAAGAATACCTTCCCCCTCCCCCCCCAAAAGGTTTCAGCCCAACAAACTTGGAAGAATTTCCTTTTGCTTCATTTCCCAAATATCACTACCATGTCCCACCTCTTCTCCTAAAGCTTTTCACCCGAAGGGATATACACTGGGTGATAGCATTTGATAGCAGACTCTGCTGCTTAAATACCATACATAAGCAGACAGTTAGAAGCACATGCTGCACTAAGGCACTGTAAAGGAGCTTAACAATGTACATTTCTTGGAGTCTGACACATGGAAGCAGTTGGAAAAGGACAACATCCAAAACCAGCATGATCTCCCGAGACCTCTGACATGTTGGCCAGGTGAAGAATAAAGAAAAGAGGGGCATATAGGGACATGGGGCTTATGCCTGAGCTCCCGGCATAAGCAACAGCTGAGGAGGGGGGAAATATCTCTGACTTGTTACAGTAATGTGAGCCAGCAACAGGAACAGAAGGGGTTATCCAAGGAAAAACCCAGTACTATGCTGAGGTAACAGAGGCACAGACCGAGTACCCTGGCCTAAGAGAAATGGCAATAGTCCTGAAGCAGGGCCTCCACAGGAAGAGACTGGAAATTTAGGGTACATGCAAAGTTTCCAGTGGAAAAATCTAATTGATTATAACAAAACAAAACACAAACAGAAGGCTAACGAGCAGAGGCCCACCAAAAAAAAACCCTCCAAACCTGTGAGATTTGGGTTTACAGGTTTACATTAACCCAGTTCCTGCGAGTTTTGGGGTCTGAAAGAACCCTGAGACTGTAAGCAAGCTCAGCTGGAACTGCCATGTTTTGCAGTGGCTTTCGCCCAGAACTCCAGGTCAGACCAGGCTTGCAAATCTCAATCAATTTGCTCCAAGTTCTGGGTTTGAAATGAACATATCCCACAGCTCTAATAAAGAGTCTGTCTGGGGGAAAGTGAATTTAGGGATTGTAAGGTGGCTTCTGCTAGTCTTCCTTCCCTATCAACTCCTTCTTTCTTACCCGTATGGCTAATTCAGGGAATACATGCCTGAAGCAGTCAGGAGATTCCCATGATTTAGTCTGGCAGCCATGGAGAAAGGTTATCAGCCATTTTTAAATGATTTAGAGAGCCAAGCCAGCTGGGTAGCTGGTGCCATTTTTCAAAGGTGAGAAACGGAGGAGTGAAACTTACCTTTCTACAGTAATAAGGATTAGTGGTCTGGGAGTCTGGCACTCCTCCCTCATTAAAAGATAGGAGACAAAGTGATAGACAGGTAATTACCTAGAAGGAGCCCGAGGGAAATTCCAGGAGACTCCATTAGAATGCTTCAACTGGTCTGTATGTTTCTGCTTGTCTCTTAGTATCAATTGAAGAGCCCCAGAAAAGTAACCGGAAAGGTCCATTGCTTTGTTTCAGAAGGTAATCAGTCACCCAGTAGGGGCCCTTCTAATAAAGGATTTGCTTTCTTCCCCACCGTCCGCAGCACGGTGGCAAGCATGGGACAGAGCTGCTCCAGGCAGATTTGCCTACCCGCAGTTTGTCATTTGGTCAGCAAGTTATACCCTGCAGTATCTGCACTTAGTCTGAGGTTTTACATTTTGCACCAAACATAGTCTATGGGACTATGGATGCCCCTGAATCACAGAGCTAATGATTCATTTAGGAATCAGTTATCGTAGGATACAGAGAGCTAAAGACTTAACAATGAGCTTTCCAAAGGAGCCTAAAGGAATTAGGTGTTCAAATCAACTTGGCTCTCAATGGAACTTGGGCACTTAACTCCCTTAGCATCCCCTGAAAGTCGCAGCAGGAAGTAACAACATTTAAAAACATGTTCCAAAATAGGTTCATCTAAAATGCTTGTAAGGATAGAAACTGTTTTGCAACCATTAACTTGCAGGGCACTGGGGACACGGACTATAAACCATATTCCGTATAAACCATATTCCAAGAAGTGGAAAGATAGGTGAGGATTACATGAGGTCACACCACCATTTATGGCCATGGAATTTATTACATAGAGGCTCACACATACCATATTCTGGCACTTCTGCCTGGAACTAGAAGCATTTAAATACATGACAAACAAGTTCAGTTGGAAGGAAGCACAGCCTAGTAGATAGGGCACTGGATTTGGGCTCAGGAAACCCGGGTTCAATTGTCGACTCTGCCACCAGTCTCCTGGGTGACCTTCGGCAAGTCACATCCACCCATGCCTCACTTTCCTCATATGTAAAAAAGGGATAATGATACTGATTCCCTTTGTAAACCGCTTTGACATCTACTGATAAAAATTGCTATGTAAGATCTAGGTCGGGGTGGGCAAACTACGGCCTGCGGGCCAGATCCAGCCCCTCAGGGCTTTGGATCTGGCCCATGGGATTGCCACCCCCGTGGCGCCGCACCGCTCCAGGAAGCGGTCACACCATGTCCCTGCAGCCCCTGAGGGTGGGGGTGGGGGTAGGGGAGCAGAGAGCTCCACATGCTGCTCTTGCCTGTGGGTACCTTCCCCAAGGCTTCCATTGGCCAGGAATGGGTTGCCGTGGCCAATGGAGCTTCAGGGGAGGTACCCACAGGCGAGGGGAACATGTGGAGCCTTCTGCACCCCCGCAACTCCCAGGGGCCGCACAGGGACGTGGTGCCGGCCACTTCCCGGAGTGGCGTGGTGTGGCATGACACGGGCTGGGACAGGCACGCATGGAGACTTCCCTGCCACCCCGGAGCCGCTCTAGGTAAGTGGCGCTGGGCCGGAGCCTGAACCCCTCCTGCACCCCACACCTCAACTCCCTGCCCTGAGCCCCCTGCCACAACCCACACTCCTCCTGCACCCCAAACCCCTTCCCTGAGCCCCCTCATACACCCCTCCTCTGCCCCAACCCCTTGCCCTGAGCCCCTTCCTGCACACCGCACCCTCTCCCACACTCCGTCCCTGCACCCAAACCGCCTGCCCCAGCCCTGCAAGCCATTTCCCCACCCAGATGTGGCCCTCGGGCCAAAAAGTTTGCCCACCCCTGATCTAGGTATTACAATTATTACCCAATCTTTTCCAAATCTCAAGGAAAGATGTGATTCAAATGTAGAGTTATTCAAATGCAGGTGATTTTACCTGAACCAGTATTTTGCCCAATGGGAGACCTTTCTCCCCTGGAGACATAAAGGATGATGGAGCAAGAGATTATAAATGACCAAAGAGGACCTGGGGTGGAGGGCGAGGGCCAAGGAGCTAAGCTAATGCAGAGAAGTCATCATTCCACCAATGCACTGAGCATCTTTTAAAAAAAATATGTTTCTACTAACATTTTAAGCAAACCTTTTCCTCCGGTTGCTCAAAACTAGCTCTCTGTCCTACACATAGAAATAGGCACAGGACAGGACTGTATGCATGAATGAACATACACAGAAGCCTCTCTTTGCATGAGTACATTGAAGAGGATGGAAAACCATCCTGATCAACTTGGAGATGATCTAAGAAAATAAAAATTCCACACTGACAAGCTTATTCTAAGCTTCCCCTCCTTTCCCACCTGCTCCAAAAGAGGTTTAACAGGCAAGACACCTAAAGCGGGCAGATAACAATTACCTTTTACCTCTCTGAAGAGGCCGCCGCCAATTAGCACATTCCTGGAGCTTCTAATTCAGGCAAGAAAAAAAAAAAAAGGGGGGGGGGGGTGAGCTGGGATTGATGTCTCTGTCTGTAACACACTGTATTTCCTAAGAGAGAGAAAAAACAGAAAAGGGGAAGGTAAATATCAGCTTTCTCATCCTTTGAAGGTGCAGCAGATTACAACAACTCCTCAGCATAGCTATAGTCCCTCCCCACTTCTCCAGCCCCAAAATAGCCATCTGTGGCTGTACTGATTTGCTTGCCATGCCAAGGTCCAGAATGTGTAGGCCAAGTCAACTGCTAATAATTATTAAAAAAAAGAGCATGGATTGAGCTGAACTGTCAGATATCTTATCCAAACCAAACGTTTGTGGGGGCATGGGGAGGGGGGTGGTGTTGTGTTCTAAAGAGCAAGATAGTGATCCTAAAAATAACCTGCAACAGGATAATTGCAAGGGAGATGCCAAAATATATCCGAGTATTCATTCAAATGAATTTGCCTCAGTCACGTTCAGGTCCATTTCTGTAAAACATTCACATTAGCTGCTTTTTCTGGCAAAACAACAGTAGCGGATTTTAAAGTCACACGCCCAAGTGTTCACACACATGCGTGCACACACACACAGACTTTTAAAATCACACATACAAATGCTTGTGTGCTCATCCCATCAAAGAACATTAATACCAACACGTGATGCATCTGAATAACCACTGCACCAACTATAAATATTTTTATTTTTTATTTTCATTCCAATGTAAACACCCAGGAACTCCAAATCCAGGTTATGTTCTTTGACAAATACTTTAAAATACAATCCAAAAAGATGAGGAACAACCAATAACCCTTCTCCAGACTGAAGAAGCCAGTTCACAAAACAGAAACTTTCCCAACTCAGCTTCCATAAAAGCTTAATCCCTCCCCTCAGAGGGTCTCTGGCCTCATCTGCCACAACTGGATGTCCAAGGAAGGTCATCTAAGGCTTTGTCTACACTAGCATTTTTGTCGGTCAGGGGTGTGAAGAAACAGCCCCCTGATGCACACAAGTTTCCCCAAGAAAGGCGCTGGCATAGACAGCACTATGTCAGCAGGAGACGCTCTCCTGACGACACAGGGCTTGGCTACACGTGCGAGTGAGAGTGCATTAAAGGAGCCCTGGGCGCACTAGCTCACTACCCGTCCACACTGGCAAGGCATGTAGAGCGCTCCTGGTACTCCACCTCGGCAAGAGGAATAACGTTTGGTGCGCCCCCACTGAAGCGCCAGAGCGCCAGTGTGGACACCCTGGTCTGTTAATGCGCTCTGATCGGCCTCCAGAAGTGTCCCACAATGCCTATTCTAGCCACTCTGGTCATCACTTTGAACTCTACTGCCCTGCCCTCAGGTGACCAACCATCAGACCCACCCTTTAAATTCTCTGATAATTTTGAAAATCCCCTTCCTGTTTACTCAGCCAGGTGTGGAGTGCTCTCAGCGAATCTTTCCAGGTGACCATGCCTCCACGCGCCAGGCGATCCCCAGTATGGAGCAATGGTGAGGTGCTGGACTTCATCAGTGTTTGGGGGGAGGAAACTGTCCAGTCCCAGCCGTGCTCCAGCCATAGGAATTATGATACCTTCGGGCAGATATCAAGGGACATGATGGAAAGGGGCCATGACCAGGACGCATTGTAGTGCAGGGTTAAAGTGAAGGAGCTGCGGAATGCCTACCACAAAGCCCGCGAGACAAACAGCTGCTCCGGTGCTGCCCCTGGGACCTACCATTTCTACAAAGAGCTGACGCGATACTTGGGGGTGACCCCACTTCCACTCCAAGTACCACCAGGGACACTTCAGAGCCCAGTTCAACAAGGCAAGAGGAGGAGCAAAGCAGGAGTGAGGTTGCTGAGGCTGAGGAAGACACCCCGGAATCCCTAGATGCATGCAGCCAGGAGCTGTTCTCAAGCCAGGAGGAAGGTAGCCAGTCGCAGCAGCCGGTGCTTGGGGAAGGACAAACACCAGAGCAGGTGCCCGGTAAGCAGCTTTTATTTTGGGAAGGAAGTTATTTGGTGTGGGCTCTCTGGACAAGGAGGGTTAGGGCTGCATGCATGCCTAGATGCGGAATAGGGCGTTGATGTGCTCTCTCACATCGCAATAATCGGCCTCAGTGATCTCTTCAAAGTTCTCATCCAGAACTTGGGCAATGCACTTGTGCGGGTTTCTCAGGAGAGCCACTGTGGTCCTTGTCCCAGTAAAGCTAACTTGTCTGCGCCACAGTACCGTGAGGGGCGGGGGGACCATTGCTGCACACAGACAAGCTGCATATGGGCCAGGGTGGAAGCCGCATTGCAGTAGAAGTCCCTCCCTTGCCTCCCAGGTCACCCTCAGCAGCAAGATATCTTCCAGGACAAACTCCTGTGGAAAATGTGGGGACAGTGTTCAGTACAGGGGCCCCCTGCAGTTGTTGGCTCTCCTCAAGGCACAGAAACCCAGAGGACAGTACAGCCATGAAACAATCAATCACACTTCACCCTGTGCTTACTCACCATTTTGGGGCTCCCGTGGGTTGTGTGCACTTGCTTTGGGATGGGCAAATTATGCTATTGATTAGACTGTGCTTGCCCTTTACAGATGCAACCTTGAGATCTCAGCCGTCCATGTTATCACCAGCCAAAAGACTCCAAAGAATCAGAAAGAGGCCACGTAGAAGCAAGGAAGACATGTTGCATGAAGTAATGCAGCATTCAAGTAATGAAAATCAATAAGTGCAGGAGTGGCGGGACAGTGAAAGGAGGATCCGCCAGCAGAATGAGGAGCACCGGCACAAAAGCGTGGTGCTTGGGCAGCAAAGCACGGATTGGCTGATAAGCACAATGAAGTGCAAAGCAGACTCTATCCAGGCGCTTGTAGCCATGCAGGTGAAGCACTACCATGCCCGCGCCCCCCTGCAGCCCTTGTCCCAAAACTCTTTCCCTTGTGCCCCCATGTCACCTCCAACCCACTTTCCCTTGTGCCCCCATATCACCTCCAACCCACTTTCCCTTGTGCCCCCATATCACCTCCAACCCACTTTCCCCAACATCCGGGTTCCAATGTTCCCTCTAATTTTTGACAGGCCGTGTGCAAAAAAAATTTCTTCTGTGCAAATTGTTGTACTTCTGTGCAAATTTTTGTGTGCGCGGTGTTTTGCCATGTATGCGGGGTTTAGGATCTGTGTGTGCGCATATGTGCATAGCTTAGAGGGAACAGTGGTTCTTACCACCACCAGCTGCCTCCAACACCTGTAGCTTCACCACCCAGCCCTAAAAAGTACGACCCTTACACACTGCACTCAACCCCCATCACCATGCAGTATAGCCATCCTGAAGTGCAGCACTCATTGCACAACACTCCAAACAGGAAGGCTGAGCATGATAACAGGACATACGCAAATCTGTGATTGTACCGTTCCCCACCCCACCCCTTTGCCCTGTTTCCCAAGCAGTTGTATTTCTTTTCAATAAATGGAATTTTTGGCTTTGAAAACATTCTTTATGATTGCATAAGTAAAAGATACCTTAGCCCAGGAAAGAAACAGGCACTGCAAGTCAGCATAGCAAACACAGATTCCTACTAACATTGGAACCACTGCACTTCACTCCCGTGCAGGGCACCAGACATTACTGGTGACTTTCAGCTTCAAATTGCTCCCTCAAAGCATCCCTAATCCTTGCAGCTCCACGCTGGGCCCCTGATCTCTGACTGTTCAAATTCAGACTCCAGGTGTTGAACCTCCGAGTTCCATGCCTGAGTGAATCGTTCACCCTTCCCTTCACAAATGTTTTGGAGGGTACAGCACACGGATATAACTGCAGAGATGCTGTCATCAGCCAGGTCCAGCTTCCCATACAGAGAGCGCCAGCGGCCCTTTAAACGGCCAAAAGCACACTCCACAGTCATTCTGCACTGGCTCAGCCTGTTGTTGAACCTCTCCTTGCTGCTGTCAAGGCTCCCTGTGTAGGGTTTCATGAGCCATGGCATTAAAGTGTCAGCAGGGTCTCCAAGGATCACAATGGGCATTTCGACTTCCCCTACGGTGATCTTCTGGTCTGGGAAAAAAGTCCTGGCTTGCAGCTTCCTGAACAGGCCAAAAGATGCATGCGTCATGCACCTTTCCCTGCCAGCCTGCGTTAATGTCAATGAAAAGCCCATGGTGATCCACAAGCGCCTGGAGAACCATAGAGAAATAGCCCTTCCGATTAGCGTACTCGGAGGCTAGGTGGACTGGTGCCAGAATTGGAATATGAGAGCCATCTATCGCCCCTCCACAGTTATTGAAACCCATTTGTGCAAAGCCATCCACAATGTCAGGCACGTTACCCAGAGTCACGGGTCTTCTGAGCAGGATGCAATTAATGGACCTGCAAACTTGCATCAACACGATTCCAACGGTCTACTTTCCCACTCCAAACTGGTTAGCGACCCAACAGTAGCTGTCTGGAGTTGCCAGCTTCCAGACTGCAATAGCCATCTGCTTCTCCACCATCAGGGTAGCTCTCAATCTCGTGTTCTTGAGCCACAGGGTGGGGGCGAGCTCATCACACAGTCCCATGAAAGTGGCTTTTCTCATCCGAAAGTTCTGCAGCCACTGCTCATCATCCCAGACTTGCATGACGATGTGATCCCACCACTCAGTGCTTGTTTCCCGAGCCCAGAAGCAGCGTTCCACAGTGGTGAGCATGTCCGTGAATGCCACAAACAAACTCGTGTCATTTGCATTACTTGAGTCGATATCGTCGGAGCCCTCACTGTCACTTCGGATCATAAGGAATAACTCAAGTGCCAAACGTGACATGCTGGCAAGACTTGTCAGTATACTCCCCAGCAGTTCAGGCTCCATTCCCGCAGACCAAAAGGGAAGACAGAGCGCGCAGTACAAAAAACGTTGAAAGATGGTGCCAAATGTGGACGGAAGCACAGGGATTGCTGCGACGCAAACCAATGCATCATGGGGCATTGGGACAGGACCCAGAATGCCCCGCACCCCCGCCTCCTTCCCACAAGCCACAGTGCCAGAATGGGAAGAGGTGCTCTGTGGAATACCTGCCCATAATGCACTGATCCCAATGCCGCTGCAAGTGTCGCAAATGTGGCCACGCCAGTGCACTTGCAGCTGTCAGCGTGGACAGACTGCAGCGCTTTCCCTGCTGCGCTCTACGAAGGCTGGTTTAACTCAAAGCGCTCTACACATCTGCCAATATAGCCATGCCCATAGCTACCACCGCTCATTGTGGGTGGTTTAATTATGCAGGTGGGAGAGCTCTCTCCCGCTGGCATAGAGCTGCTACACAGGAGACCTTACAGAGGCACAGCTGCAGTGGTACAGCTGTGCCACTGTAAGGTCCGTAGCGTAGACATAGCCTTAGGCAGGCTAAGCATAACCCTTCGCTGAAAGAGAAACTTAAAACAAGGAACCCAATGCTCAGCCTCAGTCTCCACCACCTAATAAGCTTCTCAGAGTTTCACTCATTTCTGTTATCCCAGCCAGGACTCTTGCCCTCCCTCCACATACCACTGTCAGAAAGAGAGGTGTTTACAGCCCGTCCCATTCCTTCCCCCACAGCTACCACCAATGTTAGGGAGTACTCTAAGGTGTCTCAGATTTCATGGTCCTCTTTCTCTCACTGGTGGCTAGCCTCAAATGAAAGGCAAACAAGTTGAGGGCGGGGGGTGGGGGGGGGGGGTGAGGGGAAGGTGTATTAAAGAGATACATATGAAATAAATTTGCCTGATTAATATATTTGAGGAAATGGCCAACTGCTCTCTGCCCTTCTCTGACCGAGGGTTTATTTAAAGAATTTTCCCTGGAAAATCTGAGTATGAATTGTCTGAACACAGAAGAAACTAAGATTACCCTTTTCCCCAACAAGAAAAAACAAATGCATCTAATACCGAACAGTGGCTAACTGTTCTTCAGAGAGATGAGAATCAAGTGGCAGTCATTTTTATCTGATGCTGGGGAACCTAACAGGGAGAAAAGGGAAGGCAACCTCACCATAAGGAAATCTGTTCTTAAAACCATTCAATGCACAGCACAGTTTCTCCAATTCCAAAAGGCCACAGCTTCTGCATCTGCCAGGGGGACTAAACCCCCACTCTTCACCCTTTTCTATCTTCGAGGCAGACTTAAAGGTGCAAGGATAATTTTGACCAGCTTCCCCTCTAGATACGTGATGGCCTAAAAAAGAATTCACTAAGTAACAACGGTAGTATAAATAAACAATGAAAACCTCAACAAAGATCCTGGAGGAAAAGACACAGACGCTGCACGCGACAGGAGAGAGAGAGATAAAGAACAAACAAGATCAGTGGCACAAAATGTCTCCTGTTGTGCCCTGCTACATCTGCCCATTGAAGTACCCAGACAAAATAAACCAGTGATCCAGAATGATAGATCCTGAGATACAAAAGAATCATCTAAACCTCCCCAACGGCAGACGCTCCGACATAGTAGAAAAGCACAATTATATACAGTTTCCCGATTTGCATCTCTTCTACACATCAGGTACCATGGCTGTTTGCACTAAATTGCCTTTAACCAATTTCAGACAATAAGTATAGTACTCAAAATGTGACACTTTTTTATGCAAAGGGGAGTAGGCATAGAGCCCTGATTGTGGAGAACTGAAAAGAAATGACCCTCAATGAACTGGTTGTGACACATGTACTTCCTGAGGCAATGCACTAATCAATATTTACTGACAGACTCACCACAGACCATGTCGGGAAAGACAGCAAAACAAATACACACACACACACACACACATACTTATTTTGCATTCATCAGTGATACAAATCAAATACATCCTTCTTTCCTTTTTCATTATTAAATCAAAGACACGCTTTAGGCAGCATTATGATGAAAAGTCTGTACGGATGATAAAAAAAAAAAACCACAGACACCAGTCAGGTGGAGCCAGTTAGGAGTTGCTATACTAGTTAAATGTCATCATATGTTTTAAATACATATTATATATCAAAATCATACACAGTTTCACTCTTCTAAAACAGAACAGGGACTTGACCCTTGGTCTTCCACATACCGGGTAAGTATCCTAACCACTCAGCTATTGGCTATTCTAGATTTTTTTGGGGTGGGGTGGGGGGGAAGACACAGGGAGGAGGCATCTCTTGCTTTCACAATTCCATCCTGGTCCAATTCCATCCTGATCCAAATGGTTTCCTGATGAATGGTTCCCCTAAACTCATCCTTTTGCAGGAAAAGCTTTGGATCAGAATTTTCAACAAAAACCAGTTTTCTCAAACATTTTCCGACCAGTTCTAGTCACAAGCCCCACTGAGGGCCACAATCAGGACTCAACAAGCACTGCTCTTACAGAGATATCTATAGTCCTCTTCCCACCACCACCATGAACAAAAAGAGAAATGGGACCTATGGAAAAGCAAAACATCTGCAAAGCTCTCTCGTTATCCTCCTTTGCCATAATGCTTACAAAAAAACTTGACGCAGAGAAAAAAGGGAGTTCTGTGTAGTATTTCTTTTCATAAACATCATATTCCCCCTCAGGTTATCTGTGTGGTATTAACTTGCCTGCATGCCAGGAGTCCAGGCAGCTGGCAAGGGAGGCACAGCCAAACCAAGAATTCCCAAAAGTCATAAAATACATTTTTCATATTCTTTTTTATTTCATTGATAAATATATACAGATTTAAGGACAAATTGTCACTGGGCTTAAATGTCATAACTCACTCTTTCCAGCGGCGAAACACAATGCCAAAAACTCTGAAGAACGTAGTGCCACGTGAGACTCAAATCTTGGCACACCTAATAGTGCCTAAAGAAGTTGCCTTGTTACCATGGCAATTTACAACGCCCAGGAGTCACTTTATAATGGTGTTGCTGTGGTAACCACTGCTTGGTGAGGCCATGGCAGCTTTGTAGCAGCCTGGGCCGCAGGAGGGTTGCGGGCATGGGGCCTACACCCTGCGCCTTTTTGGCCCCATGTGTGCGCGTGAGGAGCTGCCATTAAGCCCTGTACCTGCCTTATGCTTGGCCCCCGACCCTCCCATGTTGGGCTGGGTAGTGGCTCCAGCTCCTGGGTTCACCTGCTGCTTCTTCACTGTAAATAAGGACAGCTTTTAGTAGCTATTCAATTAAACATTGGGAAGCCTATTTTGTGATTTATGCCTCACCAGTCAAAAACCTCAGGAGCAACCAGTAGCCAGGAGTTAAATCAAAAGGAGGCTGTAAAAGGAAATGAAACCATGGCAAAGACAAGGGTCTTTGAGGGAACAATTTGGAGAACACGCCTTCTGGCTCCACCCATCCCAGAATGGATGACTCTTCCCAAGGGTCAGCCAAGGGAGTCTGCTGCACCCAGAGAAGTTGCTTCTCCATGCCAGATAGATGAGCTGAGAGGAACTTACACCTTAAACTTTCTTTGCTAGCTGTTGTAAATATGACCCAAGAGGCCTTTTATCTTTTGCTCTTCACGCTTTGTACCTTAGAGGAATGAATAAATGATGCTTTGTTTTGATGATGCTGTTTGTGTCACCACATACTTAAGACATGCCTGCATGACAACAGCCACACTGGTACAGCTACGGTGTTGTACCACCATAGTACAGACGCTTCCTCCGTTGATAGAAGGGGTTTTCCTGATGCAGTAGTTAACCCACTTCTCTGAGCGGTGATGCTTAGGTTGAAAGAAGAATTGTTCCATGAACCTAGCTAGATCTACAGTGTGGGTTAGGTTGAACTAATTAGGCTGCACAGGGCGCAACATTTTTCACAGCCCTGAATGATGTAGATCTAGACATTAGACTACGCCTTATTACGGTCACAGGCGCCTGAAGGTAAACTATTACAGGTGGCAAACCCAAGTCGGGCTTGTGTTATTAACTCGGTTGGAAACTGGGTGGCTGCAGCCCAGATATCCTGTCAGAGGGGCTGGACTAGTGAGGTGCAGGAAGGCAGGATTGTCACCTCAGAGCTACATTCCACAGGGACTAAAGCGGTCTAAGTCACAGTTCACCCTGCAGCCATGAAACGTGACTCCCCCATGTCTGTCCGCAACTATTATCACTGGTCTTCTACTTCCAGTGTGAACTCGGGGGGGGGGGAGGGGGGGGGACGACACGACACCATCTTCTTGTTCTGTTTGTACAGCGCCTACCACAGTGCAGTCCTGGTCCATGACTGCTCCTATGGGCTACAGTAGTACAAATATTAATAAAAAGGGGAAGCCTAACCAAATGACCTGTATTATATCAAGAGGCTTCATAAAATCCCTGGCAAGACCGAAGGGATAATTTGCTTACAAAAATGTCAAGCATTTTTATATACACACAAACTACAACATAGTCTGAGAATATAGAAATGGAGAACGGAGGACATTCAGTACTGATATGGAAAAGTCAATATTCACTGTAATCAACAGTAACTGATCCTAATTGAAGGGAAGATCCACATATTCACAACACAAGCTTTCTCACAAGAGCTGTTGATAAATTCATCAAGGATTTATTCCAATAATTTATCAAACTTTTAATAAAAATAAGCCTACAGTCACATGCAGCTTGAGCTGCAGTTTCATTAGATCTCAGCCGAGGCAAGATTATTTTAGGTAAATACTAAGGCTATGGGAGAACTGTTCTACTGCAGGCGCCATACATATCCCACCCA